>NC_141705.1:47925810-48083599 GCF_971803275.1 Cyanistes caeruleus
TCACCTGGCCTTGTGCTCTGTTTAAGTATATGATGATGATGATAATCAAAAAGATTTCATGTGTGTCCTTTAAATGTTGTCACTTACTCAAGAGTACATTTCTCTTTCTTTCCTATCTGCTCCATCAGGAAAATTTGGCTTAAGGATATGAATGGGTTTGGGTTTTCATTTCTTTGGTAAAAACACACAATGGAGCTTTGCCTGCTTTTCCTGCATGATGAAAGGGTAGTGAAACAGGAGGTGCAAATTTAATTGTTGATTACCATAATTTATAACACCAATATCTGAATTCATGTAGTATGACATGACTTGTGCTAGTAGCAGTGAATTCTTGTATGGTATGTATATGTGTATGTATATGTATATGTATATAAAAGCTCAAGGGCTCATGTTAGCTTTAGGATCTCCAAAGCTGGAATTTCTACTTGCCTGTCCTAGTGCATAAAATTTTATCCCTAACTATCAACAGGTGTCAGAAACAGATGCAGCTGGAGCCAGAGTTGAACAACATTTCTGTTCTGATCTGATAAACTTGCAAATAAACCACGTGTAACTTCTGTTATGGACACCCAGCAAAAGCTAATCATGATGCAGACCCTAAGTTAATTTGTGTGTCTGCTTCAAAAACTACAATGGGATAGGGAGTGATATACCGACTAACTCACAGGCTGATAAGCAGAACTGCCTCTAAATTGTTCCTTGCTGAAAGGAATAATAGAAATGCAAGTTATTTGCATGGCACTCTAGAGAGAGTACAATTTAAAGGTTTTTTTTTTTTTGTGATGGAAAGAAAATGGACAAGCAAAACTGTTCAGGCAAACTTAAGCTGTTGTGAGAAAAGACAGAAAAGAAGAAGAGGGTTTACTGAGAGCTGAAAGAGAAAAAGAATTGAAAGATGCCCATTCAAATGCTTCATCTGCCTGTTAATTTTAATTAAGACTTCTCCTTTGTAACTATGCCACAGAGCTTGAGTCTTTAAAAAAAAAATTGTCACTAGGCAGATTTCTGAGAGTCTCCTGATTGAATCATCATTTTAATCTCTTCACTGCCACCCCCCTCTCCTGAGCAGAAGCTACCCGCTGCACTATGTGACAATTAACATGCTGAGAAATGCTACTGCACTCCTCAGGGAGTTTCAGTGATGCAAAACACTGTTCTGCTGTGTGACAAAAACACCAAAATCTTTAAAATATCCCTGGTGAAATATCATGTGTTTTTTAAGCCTGGATGCACACCTTGTTTTCAGCAGGAAAAAATATTTTTCATTAACTTTTTCTGAAGAAAAAAGTATTCCTTTCCTTCAATTCCTCTCCAGCCCTCCCCAAAATCCTCTCCAAGTTTGGAGAACTTGATACATGCTTTTCAAAGAACTTCTAGCCAGCGACAAAACCTGCTCTCTGGGTTTGTGTCCTGGCTCAGTGTACTTTTTCTTTTTCAAATCCTTCCTCATCCTTGCCTTACTGCTTCATGTTTCAGCTCTCTTGCCTAACAAAGCACTAGAAACAGCTTCTTGCTCTGTGGCTGGTATGGTCCCAGCCAGCTCTTCTGCACTGTCTCACTCCAATCCCACAGTAGCCAAGCCAGGTTTATTGAACTGGGTCACTGCTCCCAGTTAGACACCACCCACTGTACCAGTCTCCTCTCCTAGCAACACAAAAAAGAGGGAGGTAATAAAAAAGCAAACAAATCCTTTCTGCATCTTCTCTATGTCACCTTTGTAAGTCACAGATCAATCCAAGCAAGGTCTGCCCACAGGGACATGCTAATTGAGATTCTATTTGGCAGCAGACGCTGTCCTTGCGCAAATGTTCACAAAATGACTAATTAAAAACAAGCCTCTTGCCCTGCTTCCTTCCCTTGACAGGCTAACATAGACACGTTTTTCCTTTCATTATTTTATGGACAACAATAATGAACACACCAAAGAAAGAACAATTCAGGAACAGTTTTGTCTGAAGAAAATATCAAGGGTGGTTGTCCTTTTCTTCTCTCACACCCCAGTGGCTGCCAGCTTTGCTGGGAGGGTACAGTCCAGGAGGAAGTCATCAAGAGGGGATATATGGGGAAAGGTGAGTCACTCCAGGCAATTCTTAATTATAGGGAAAAAGGAGGAAATATGCTTTAGCTGAAGAATTCTGTTTCTGTTATTCCAAAAGTATTTTGGGTATTTGTGAGGAGAATAAACAGATTTTCCATGAAGCCAGGAAGGTTAGGTCTCAATGAGAAACCCTTTGGGTTCTGCTGCTCAGCTGAGCGTCTGTTCCCCCATGGCCTTGCTTGGAAACCATAAGGCACCAAGTAGGCATGCAGAGTGCTGCATTACTCCAGAAAGCATACACCATGCCAAATGGGCAGAGCTCTTAATTACATCATAGATAATAATAGAGTAATCATGGAAACATGCAAGGAATGGGAATAACTTTAATTCAGGAAAAAATAGCTAAGTGGGTTGTGTAATGGGGAAAACCAGCAAATTCAGAAGGAGAATGCAGTGGTGAGGTGACTGCTGCAAAGTGGGCAACAGAATGATTTCCACAGTAATCAGAGATCATGAAGCAACAGGCTGGATTTTTATCTGGCTGCTGTGCGTGACTAACATCAGCCCTGTGTGTACATGAAATGCTGAGAACTGCTTTCACTGCTACTCCACTGCATGCGCGTTCATTGTTGTCTAAACTTGGGAATAATTGCTGTGAAACTTTCAAGCACATAAGAGTTTTCCTGTAGGCAGAATGGACAAACTCCTAAGGGAGAAGCAAGCTGGCTCCTTCTGAGGACCTTGATCTCAAGACCTGGCAAGGGACAACTTTGCTGTGCTAGAAAAAGCTGCATGTGCATCCACGTGCTTTGGAGGCAGCCTCCTCGCTGGGTGTGAGCCAGCTGCTGAGGAAGCAGCTCTCCATGCACAGCCAGACTGCTGGGTGAGTGCCCGCAGTGCACAGGGACACGGAGGGGAAGCCGTGGTTATTCCTGCTGAGGCTATGAAGGGATGGCAGCGTGGCACTCAGCAGAACTTGAGTGCAAAACTGAAGAAATTAATGAAAGATGGGCCAAATTGTGCAGTGGTGTTTAAGCTTATAGACCTGAAGATGGATATGTCATGGGGATTTACAAACATAAACAGAAACTATGGAATTATAGAAATACCAGTCTGACTCTCCAAACATCTGAATGCTGCTGGAGAGATGGTCCTTAGGGCCTGTTTGACCAGAAGTCAGGTATGCAGGTTTGCTGACCACAGAATGCACAGGTCAGATGCTTGTGAACACAACTGTTCCCCAGGATACCCGAATTCAGCTGTGGACTGCTGGTGCTTTGGTAGCCCACTCTACATAACACCAGCCTATGCCATTCAGTTAGCAGTCCCATATGTAGTTCGTGGAACTGCTGCTGACCTCCACTAGATCCTACCAGTATGTGGACAGTTGCATGAATCAGCCTTACAAAGTTGAGGTCAAAGTGTTATGAAAACAAACAAACAGAAAAAAAGTGCAGTAGCAATTTCACCTTGATACTGGAACTACCTTGCTAAGCAGGTAAGTAAACTTAGTTTCAAGGAAAAGCCAAATGCTACAGAAAGTAGGATTAATATTTCCACATGTAAATCCACCTTCCCTTTATGTTAGCCACAAATCCTCAACACAGAAAGATGAAGTAGCCTTATTAACAGGCACAAAAATCTGTCTTCCTCTGAAATAGTTAACTACATTTTTGTTCGAAGTAAGGAAAGGGCAGGAACTGAAAAGAGTGATCTTTACATGTTGGGTTTTTTTTATGTAAACTATCCAGAACACCTTGACAATCTTGGGGATACACAGAGCTATATATAGAAATGTGAATAACTGTATAAGTGAGCATGACACTGTGCAAGCCAGAATACTCCTGAGTGTTTTCAGCCATATGCTTTCTTTCTTCCCTATAGCCTTGCACAGATTATTCTAAATCACTTTAGCACTATGTAAAATAATTTTTCTTGCCTTTTATGGTAGTTATTTCAGTACAAATACGATGTAGTCTGAGACTTCCTCAAAACCTCCTGGTTTGTCTTGAAGTTTCCCCTGAATAAACACCTCTAATAGGATCCTGCAAAGCTGTACCTCTATCCCTTTGAAGTAGATCATTCTGCAATGAGCAGGTTATACAGACACCTCATTGTTGAGGATGTAAAAGTGCTGTAACAGGAGGATTAGTAGACCAATAACCCAAACAGGCTGATGATTCCTCTAGAATCAGTATATACCTATTACTATCCTGAGTTACAGAGCTTTTTAGAACCAAGTGTGAACCTAAGAGGTAAGGTCTTTTTGATACTGTTACTGGAATTCTGAGCATGAAGAACACATGTTGTGAACTAATATTTGGTACTCGTGAGCTGAAATGCAAATGCTAAATTATTCTGGCTGGAGTGGGAGCTATTCCTGATTTGGGACCCATGGCATGCTTTCCAAGCAGGTAATTTCAGGAACACCAAGCCTCAGGAAGACTAAGATTACCCTGGGTTTGCTTTTCTTGGGTGACTGAGAGTTTCAGCTGTGAAACTCTCAGGCTTTACAGGATGCTTTTCCTGTGGCTGGAACATGTTTAAGGGTTCTCTCCCATGATGGTTCTCTGGTGTTTAATAACATGTGAAGTTATGCATTTGTTGTTCCCTCGCTGGGATGTTTACAGGGTCTTTTTCCTTTTCTCAGCTTCTGATCTTCACAACAGTTGGAACACTAAATCTGTCATACATGGCTGAGAGCAAACAGTTGAATCAGACTTCCTTTGTGGGGGATGGACATGTGCAAATGCACAGTATCATTCCATATTATTCCTTTTGATGGGAAACTAGCTTAATATATATTTTTCTAGTCACAGCAGGGATGTATGACTGCAATAGTTTGTGGTAGTGAGCAAAATAGTCCCCAGTATTCATGGAAAAATGAAATATGTTAAGGCCAAAGAGCAGAAAGCTGTCAGACACAGAACTTTAACCACAAGTCAGAGACACTAGGGAACACTATCTTTAAGAACTGGAGTAGAGAGGAGACAACAGAGAAGGGTAATTTTAAACAAGTCTGGACAGTAGTCAAGTCCTGGACCTTGCAATCCCCAGTGGGGTTATGCTAGGAGCTCCTCAGGAGGCAAGTGGAGCAGGTTCATGGAAGACATTCCCTGCTTGGGATCACAGAGGTGAGAAGGTAAGAAGTAAAACTGAGCAGGCCTTTCTGAAGCAACAGACTTACTGTAATTTGACTATCTAGAGGACAGTACAATGGATTTACAGCTTTCTTGTCTTCTATGGAGAGAAGCTTGATAAGTAACGTTTTGGGAAAGGTAAATCAGAAGTAAAGCCCAGAGCAATGATTCAGAAGGGGATAGGCAGACAGGTGGTACAGTTTAGAAAAGTTTTGTGTTGTTTAAATGCATCCGAAGTCATGCAACTTCAGGGTAGGAATTTTGCGCCAGTCAACAAATTTTCCCAGAGAACATTTCACACACAGTAAAGTGACACACACGTAAAAGGCTGGAGAGGCTCAAACTAAAAGGCTCAGAAAGCTGGGAATGTGCTAGAAGAAGTTCCTTCTTGGGAAGGAACTGTTTTGGAAACAGTAGAAGATAGTTGCCAAGTTTGGTTGCAGGAACTGAAGAGAAGTTTGAAGGATATGAAGGGAAGCAGGATAGTCACACAGGCAGAAAATGTGTAGGTGCCTTGGGAGCAAGCAGCTGCCAAATTGAGTAAGGAGAATGCTGTGTATATCCAGATACAGATGCAGACCTTGGTTAGATTATTCAGATGTCTGGCTTTCTTTGGGTAAAACAGTGAGATCAAAGAAAGGATCCTAAAGGAGGGCAAGAAGGGATGAGTGAGAATGTGAAATGGAGAAGGCTAAATATGAAAAAAGAGGTTCTGGATAGTGGAAGAAAAAGCTTACAAAAGCATATTTTGAAATAAAGCAGTGATATTTTTCAACCTGCAGAAAGTGAACAGAGCAAACGAGAGGTGAAAAAGAGGTTATAGAGGCAAGAAATGAGATAAGAAATAGGATTTTCTGTTTCCTTTTAAAACTAATCTAACAAAATTATGAACTTCGGGTTTCTGTGAATGTCAGTTGTAGTTCTTCTTTCCTTCTAAGAGCTAGTGTGGTGTGACCAAGTGGTAACAGTGATGGACCCGATGAGAAAAAGGTCTCTAGTGTGGCAAAAATACAGGAGGATGAATTTACCGATCTAGCTAGTTCATAAGATGTGCTGTGAAAACGCCCCATTCAAAATGATCAAATGGCTTATACGATATCTTTTCTACGGCACGTGGAACCAAATCTGTGTCCTGCAGTAAGGTCACTACACTGTCAGCTGGGTGACAAACCCAGTGTGAGCATTGACTCAGGATTGCAGGCCATGGGCCTCAGGCCAAGGGATGTCGAGCGTGCCACAGAGGTGACGCGCGTACTCCCGGCGGAAGGCTTCCAGTCCATCGGCACGCTGCCATGCCAACCCTGCGCCAATCTGTGGAAAGGCAGCCGGGCTGCCTCCAAAGGGAGTCTGACTTGTCTGCCTGTCCAGATGGATGTGGCGTTGTGCTGGCAGCAGTGAAAACCTGGCAGAGAGGAGGGAGTCCATTGGGTAGCCACTCACTGTTTGTGACAAGCATTATAAGGAGACTGAACACTTGCCCAGGATGCCCTGTTAGCTTTGCCCAAAAAATATCTGGTAATTTTGCAAGAAAGAGCGGAAACAAGGGCAGGTGTTGCACTGCTGTGGGTCAGGGTAGCTCCCCTGATTTCATCAGAGTCATACTGGCTGAGTTTTGGCTCGAGGTCTGAGCAATGGCATTACACAGTGAGGCTGTTACTACACTCCTGTAAAATGGTACCATTCCAGATATTTCTGGTATAACACAGATGTCAGCCTGTCCCTCAAGCGTTCCTGTTAAGATATGTTGCTACTGAGAATTTATTTGGGGCTTCTGCATCGGTTTGAAAGGTAGCAACCTCCTTGCTGCAGCTTAATCCTTCAGACAATACCATGACAACTGTACCACATGGTGCCTGCCAGGTTCAAGCAAGGACATAGTGGAGCACATGTCAACAGTGAAGCTGCAAATGAGGTAATGTGTTATCAGCAGACAGGTCAAGGCTCTGTGTATCAACTCCTGGAGCACAGAGTGACTAAAAATAACTTTCTATTGCAAGTACCCCTTTTCCAAAGAAGGAAATGCCCTTGTTTAAGACCTTCCACCCCAAACAAACCAGGAATGACTTAATGTAGTTCCTGTACCCCTTTACATCCCAGTGGTCTAGTTGCCTGGCTCAAGTGCTCTGCTTTCACCTTCAGAAGGTGACCATAAGTCAAGAGTAATATAAAGACCTGAGCAACCCCAGCCACAACCTCATCACCTGACTGTCACCATGGATAGTATTACAGTAATGCACCAGCCTCTCTCTGTCAGGAATGTGAGTGTCTGGAGCAAGTGAGATGAACTACTCCTCGTGGCTTTTGAGGTACACATCATCAGGTCAGGGTCTAGACTAATAAATTACCTCACACATCAACTTCCCACTTGGGTCTGAACTATGAACAGAGAAGCCTGTGGCTTCTGTTATGAAACCAGACATTATACCCATAAACAGGCACCAGAGAGATACCAAGGAAATATTTCTATTATTAAAAAAAAAAATAAAAAATAGTTTGTAGTTTCTAAAGTGCCCTAAGAAGTTTATTTTATCCACTAAACTGTAGTGGATATTTTGGTCCTTGCAATGTATGAAGAAGTCTATATAGCACAACACTTCAGTGTGAAGGGTGTGAGTCTGTTCTCCCTAACAGTGTGAAGCAGCATGGACTTGAGGCAAGGGTAGAAGTGAGTGAGGTCCATTTTATTATTAATATTGGAGGACAAAAAAAGAGTTAGACACTCTAATTGAGTTTTTGCATCTTCATAAAAAATGTTTATCTGATTTCAATAGGTTGTTTCACTACCTTGTCCATCAGCTCTGATGCTTTCACTCTGGTCAAGCAATTTCTATTCCTCCTGCCCTTGTAATTGTACTTTTCCATATATTTACATTAGTAAGTCATGGAATATACTGATCCTGTCTAATGAGAGTGACAGGCTTACAACTGTGCTGCTATAGGCCAATACAGCCTTCTCCCAAAGACACTACTGCTTTGAGAGCATGCAGTAGAGGACAAAAATGAAAAAGCAAAAGTATTTTGAAAAAGCACCGACTAATAGATACACCAGAAACAATCATGGTAAATAATTAATGGCACATCTTCTAGTGACCCAAACCACAGGTGTTTTAGTAACACACATAAGCAAGGAGCTTAAGCAGGACCATTGGATCAGGCAGGCCAAACTCCTTTGTATTTCCATTATTTGACTCAGGATTGGGCTTTTTTTTTTTTTTTTTTTTTCCTGACTACACACAGTAGTATGCAATGAGTATGAAAAGGACAATTAAGCACCACTGCTGAACATGTCTCTTCTTCCCATGTTGCACACCCTGGCAACAAATCAATTTTGTCCTTTGCTTCAAGACTTTCTCTCTGCTGGCTCAAAATTACTCTCCTAGAATCCTTTAGAGCAACTTTTTTTACCCCTACACACTTCATCCTGCCAGTTGCCATTTCAGTAAAAAGCATATAGCAAGCAATAACTTTTGTGTTTTCCATTCCCACTAAAGGTTAACTATAGGTGAATGTTTTATTCTTTATAACAAGTAATTGACATGCATGAGCCAACTTTCTGTTCAGAACATAATTTGTATTCTTGAGAGATCTGTGCGTGCTCTTGTTCATATTGCTTCTTCCCTGAAGGGATCTGGGAGGGGGAGGAGAAGGAGAAGCTTTTAAAGTTTGGCTCACAAAAGTTACAGAGAAAGATCTAGGCTTTCAGCTCCATCAGATAAATGCTAATGTAACTGCACCCTGTACAGTACAGTGGCACATACTGATAGGGAAAGAACAGAGTAAATAAGGGGGAGAGAGAAAGGGAGAAGTCAGGAGGCAAAAACCCCAGAATACTCAAGTGTTCAGGCAAGCTTGCTGCTAAAATATAAATCATCAGGAACTTTGATCCCAAAGGTTGGTGGGCTCATTAGAAATACAGTTTAGGTGGGAATTTAATGAAAGCTTCCTAATGAAAAGCTGATGTGATTCTTCATAGCCTTATACCTGGGTATTTGGTCAACATTTGCTTAATGAAACTTAAATATATAATCCCAAGATCATTGAAATTAGGTTTGTTTCACTCACTTCAGTGAGTTAAGAAAAGTTAAAAAAAAGCATCATTTTAATGGGGGTGTGGCAGGGACTTTCACAGAGCATACTTCTTTCTTTTTTTAATAAATCAAGAGTCTTCTTATGTGGTTACATCTTCTTGTGAGAAGGTCTTTTTAGAATTTTGGTTTAAAAAGAGTGTCAGCACATATGCAACCCCTGTAATTCAGAGCATAGCTTGTGGGTTGTGGTCTCCTCGGTAAGGCTGATAGGTGTGGTGGGTACAGCTGTGTAATCCTTGTCATGCTGACATCAGTCAACTGCTGCATTAATTTTACTACACATTAGTGATTTTTTATTTTGTAGTAAGGATCTTCAGCCCCTTGCATATGTTTTTTTTTTCAAAATTAAACAGACCTAACACCTAACACCCAATATAGCAAACACAGAATATTTTGGAAAGCTAATGTAAAATCACATATTAGAGACTTGGTATTCATACTTCAACCTATGAGGGTAGCTCCTGCTGACCAGCAGTAACCCCCTCCCTAGCTTGTAACATTCAAATTTGTGGTTTTGAAAGAGTGAACAGTATAGTTTTATGGAAGAAAATATAATTTACAGGCAGAACTGGGACAGGATTATGTATTAGTTGCACATGATCATGGCCATTTATGAGACTTAGATAGTGGACCCTTCATGCTACTTAGGTTACAGTATCCTCTTGTAGCCTGCTCCTTGCAGTTTCCTGCTGCACACACCAACAAGCATTCTCTACACACAGATCCCAATTGTTACTAAAAAATATTTTAAATGCTAAGGAATAGGGCGACTCAGGCAGACAAAGCCACCTATCTTGTACAATAAAAGTCTGAAAGAGCACCACGAGGTTAATCTTTCCACTCACACTTTATTTCAAACAGGTGTGCAAAGGGAACATATCAGAGAGATTTAAATAGGTTAAGCAGACTGTGAATTTCCATCTACGCTTGGTCTAATTAAAGCTATGAACATACGTGAGAGTGAGAATTTTGTTTAGAGTAATCCCCTTATAAAAACTGTCATATGCCAGGAAATGTTAGTAGCAGAGTTGCTTATTCCCCGTGTTCTTGAGCTACTGTGTTTGCCATTTAAATATCAACATTTCTCAGCAGCTTTCAGTTTAACCCACAGAGGTTTTCCCACAGTAACTTCTGGCTGACTTGTGAGTCCCTTACTCATACCGGTGATTAGTTAATTCCACAAATGCAACTGGATCACATTTAATTATGACTGCATCAATGTGAAAGGTTTCCAGCCCTTTAGGACTAACCTAGATAGTGCTATGAGATAATCTCCCAGAGGTTGTGATCACCGGACTTTTTTTCTACTTTTGCTTGTGTAGAGAATAAGCCAGTGCCACAACAGGCAAGTGACAGAATGTTCCTATTCCAAGACACACTAAGCATGGGTTTGGGTATTTGTTTTTTTTTTTTCTTTCTGTTGTTATCTTCCTACAAAGGGCTTTCTGACTCTTATATTCTACCATAAAAGCAGAACTTTAAGGTTTAGGGTGCAAGGATTTTCCCAACCCTACACCATTGCACTCAATGTGCTTCCAAGCTTTGCATCTTTACCCAGTATTTGCACTTAAAAATAATTAACAGATTATACAGGAAAAAATATTTATGTGCTATTTATGCACCACAGGCATGATTTCAGGCATCTGCTGAGCTAGGGGCCCTCCTGTTAGACACAGGAAGGATGTAAAATGTCCTTTTGACTCCCCTCACTATTATATGTTTCTTCCCAAAGGGTTATAGAGTGAGTTCTTCCATGGATGCATGTAAGTTCTCACATGTGATCTCACTGCAGTCAGTGACATTATTTGTGAAATTAATTCAGCACCACTGTGGAAAAGCACTCCTGTTCATGTTGTTTTTAATGAAAGGAAAAGGGGAAAAAGCTTTTCAGTACAGGCACTACAATCCTACATGGAGCAGCAGTCAAAGTCCAGCAGGACTGGAAAGAGGTGCTCATGGATCACACAGGTCCTCCTGAGACCACCAAATGGGTCCAGGGTTAAATCTATATACAGACCACAGGGCTACCCATTCCCCTAGGGCTCCTTTTGTTGCTGTCTGAGGGACAGATTTCCCTCAGCTTTTGCCTGCAAGTTACAAAGCTTTCTTTTTTAAGAACTGCTATGTAATAACCTAAAATAGCCTGCCCCATCTATCCTGAGTGCAGCCAGGCAGAGTTCCTTCATAGTATCTGTCATGCCTAAAAATATTCCCCTTTAGAAAATAGAGATGGAGATGTCTGTTTCTGTGTGCTGTGCCTGTGTATTTAGTGTACCTGTAAGTGCATGTGGAGATAGTCTGAGGGTCACTGTCTTTCTCAGTTAGTGAATGCTGTAATGAAGAATTATTTAAAACAGTGAGCACCATGATAAGGGTTTTGATACCTGTTTCTGAGTATCTGTTCATAGCTCTACTGCTGCACTGTAAATACATCAAAACCAAAGCAGACAGTAAGTAAAGCAGAGTAGAGAATACCTCTGACTTCTAGACTTGCTAAACTTGCAAAGCTGAGGCCAGTGCTGCTCACAGTAATACTTTACAGGCTTGACAGAAATACAAAGAGCAGTGAGGCAGGCTAAGCCTCATGAAAGGACAGAGCTAAGTAGGTAAGATGTACCTTGACTGGTGTGTAGAGGATGTCAGTGGTGAGGGTCATAGTGACAAGCAGAAAAGTGGGAGGTGTTTTAGATCACATGTGGTTTTCCATCTCTGAAAGTTTTAAGTCATAGAAAAAGCCCATAAAGGAATCAGATATGACCATACAGAAACAGGAACTGATGAAAGAATTTAAGTCTCGGGGTGGAGGAAAACCCTGTTAGTTGAGTGTTTCTCACAGTTTTTTTTTTCCCTTCTTGCTTTTAAAATGATGATGTGTTCAGCTCCCTAACAGAGGCAAACCCTGCAACTGAACATGCCCAGTTTAGGTGTTTTAAGGTACAGAGGAAAGAAAAAAACAAGCAAGCACAAACACTTGCTGAGTTTAGGAAAACAGAAAGAAACAAAAGAAAGGATAAAACAAAGAAAAGGCCTTGGTTGTCTCCTGCTCCCTCTGAACCTCATCCAGGCCAGCGCTGTTGCTGACTATAGTGCAAGACAGGAGTTTCTGCATTATGCCCAGATTGTATGAAAGGAAGTTTATTTCTCACAAGTGCTGTCTTTACATCCAGCTTTGAAATCTTCTTTGCTCCATAGTTTCTACAGTTCTACAACCAATATTTCCATGTACTCACCCTCTGAGACTGCTGAAAACCACTTCTAAATTCCCTGGAGGGAAGGACACAATCAGATGAGGTAGCACTTTCCTGCTCAGTTCTGCACACAGAACCCATAACCTTTAAAAAAAGACTGTCATTTACTCCCTTGAATGTCCTGATTTAGGTCAAATGAAATTCATATATATAATTAACATTTTAAAAGGATTTCTAAAGTCTGTGTCATAGCCTGTAAAATGCTTTGGCACATGGAGAGGAATTTAGGTACTTTCAGGTTAAAACAGTTTTGACAAAATAAAGAAAACCAGAGGCAGTAATAAAAAGCCCAAATCCTTGAAAGTACATGATGTGTCCTTCCCCATGCATTAGGCTGCAACAAGTGTGTTGATAGGCAACATTAAATATGCAAGGATGAAGTAAACAAAAAGCCCAAGGATTATGAAGTAAATATTTGGGTGTATTAGCTAACTGTTTGGGGGTGTTTTGCATTTTCAAATTTGTTTGTGTTAATGTTTGAGTCCAGCTTGCTTTCTAAAAAAAGATAACTGAAATGATCTGTCTCCTGCCTACAGTCATCTCCTCCATCAATATTTTTGCTTATCTCTCTTCTCATGTTTCATGTTGTTTCAAGCAGCTCTTTAGTAAGCCACAAAAATGTTAGCTATCCAGCTAGGTTTAAGTGGACCCCAGCTGAAGTAAATACTCCAGGCATATTATCTCTCTTTTCCATTTCTTGGTTAGTATTCGTTGAGCCTGCTACATGTAGATCAGGACTCTTTAAAATGTTTAGTGAGGGAACCATGCATTACAGAAACTCTTGCTTTCACAGTGCTGTGTTTCTATAGTAACCACCTTATTAAAGCACTGCAGCCATCTGCTTTAAATACTAACTTCACAAGACCATCAGGACTAGCTTAAAACAATATCACATGTTCATTAAATATTAAAACTAGAAACAAAAAGAAAGAACTAAGAGACGTTTTTCCCTGTTCTTTCAATCTAATCTTTGAAAAAACCCCAACACTTGTTTGCTCTTTTTAGATAATTTAACAGTTTGTGTCACTGCTTTACAGAGAACTGTGGAAGTGGCCACACTTGCTGCTGGTGGCATAAACTACAACTTTATGCGGTGTTGTAAAAATGAACAAATTAAGAAAATAGCGTATTGGAGTAGGCAGGCAGTCTGTATATGTTCCTGGTAAGAGATTTTCTGGACCCTGTTTTAGCAGCAGTAGTCTCTACTGTGGTGAAGTCTTTAGAGGAAGGAGCACACAGGGAAACAGCCAGCAGCAGCTGAGAAGTGCCACACTGAAGTAAAAAGGTCTGTTTTTGTCATGGTCTGCTAAAGGGCAAATGCCTCAGAGAAATGTATAATTACTCAGTAATATATTCAGCCAACCTTCAGCTTATAGCCAAAATCTTGAGACTTAAACCCCCTATAGATTGTATCCTTAAGGAGCAGGAGCCTAGACATGGTCCTAATTTATAGAAATGTCTGCTATTTACAAAGGAACCTGATTAAGTAGTGACAGGCTGTGATGGCAAGGTCTTTAGATTAAGCACACCCACTGTCTTTGTTTCCTTTCAGCAATTTGGAATATGTTGGCTGCTACCTTCTTTAAATACCAGTCTTCAAATTGTGCAAGAGAGCCAAAGGTAGCTCCTCAGAGCCCTGCTCTGTCTTCAGTGTATGTTATCTAGCTCCCACTCCAGAGATATTTTCACTGTGCTTTACTTCCTGCTCCCTTAATCTGTGCTGCCCGTTTTGAGGCCCTGATCCAGCACAACCTATTGTATTTGGAGTCAGAATACAAGGAAACACTCATAATTTGCAAATTTCATCTGAAAATGTAATAGGAACAAGAAAGAGAAGGAGAGTTTAGATCTTCCCATGGACAAACCATACACCTTTGGCACTATAGCTCAAGAGAAATATTTTCTAGTGTTCTGCATTCTCTGAAACATGTTTCTGTCTTCATTCACTACAGCTTAACAAAGCCATACACACCGCTAAGATTAAGTACTGTGTTGGATCTGGTTTTCCCACTTCTCTT
The DNA here is from genome assembly GCF_971803275.1 of Cyanistes caeruleus. Classification (NCBI taxonomy): domain Eukaryota; kingdom Metazoa; phylum Chordata; class Aves; order Passeriformes; family Paridae; genus Cyanistes; species Cyanistes caeruleus. The sequence continues at coordinate 47,940,343 of NC_141705.1, forward strand.
TACTGCCACATTAAGCAAGTGCCTACACTGAAGTTGTTCATTGTATTGTCCAGATCTTCATCCACAGCAGAAAACTGCATTATGCAGTGCAAAAGCAGCCGTGTGCCCAGATAACGTGGGCATGGTCCTTGGCCAAGAAATGCACATTCTAAGGATCACCAGACCCTCACAAAAATGTGCAATTAGTTAAGTTCCCCCCACTATACACTTCCTCCTCCTTGATGACGCCAACTTCTCTGTTTCACACACCAGCTTTCTTCCTGAAGTTCTTAGGTGGTTTCTTGTGTTGGTAGCCTCAAGGCAGTGTCTCAAGTCAGGAACAATCATGAGCAAAAACACTGAACGAGAAACAGGAGTTCCTGGAGTTAGAGTGAACATCAAGCTGAGCAGTTATGTCAACCTTTTTGAGAAAAAAAAGGGCAATTTTTGCACAGGCTCTTTTTGTGGTTTTGTCAGGCTTTAAGTTACTTTTCTTCTTAAGCCTTGGCAGCGCTTCAGCTGGAATGCTTTATCTGCCCAAAAGGCAGAAATGTTCATCAAAATGAGAAGACTTGGAAGAGTACAGAATCTCTATTAGCAGAGGTCTTCTAGAGGAGATTATCCACCTATTTATCAAAAGTGCCAGTTTTATGATTTGGCTGACTTGGGAGAATGGATGGAACAAGAGATGGAACTAATGGTCTCTTCCATGACTATTTTATAAAACTTTTAGGAACAGGTTGTCTGTCTTTCTCACTGCTGCACACTGGTACAGGGAAAGGCTGTTTAGTATATCCTGATGAGAATTTTCCTGGATAAGGGTGTAAGAAAGTTTGAATAGGCCACAAAGGAGTTTACAAAGGAAAGATGCTGGCCACTCTTCCCCTCAAAATTAAACTAACCCAAATTTTCCACATCAAAACTTTACACTGAAGCATGACATTCTTTTGCATGGAGTTTTATGGAAATTGCCATTCTTGAGACAACCATGCTCACGTTTGTGGACCTACAGCAAGGATAAAAAATCAGAGGAAAAAAAAAAAAAAGGCTGCCAGGATAGTGAAACATGAGTAGAAGAGAAGGTCTGATTTTGCTGTTTCTGGTGTATCTCGTTGAATTCATGAATCAGGGTTTCTGCAGCTTGGCTGTTGAACATATGCAGCTGCTTTCTTTCATTGATATATAACTGGACTACTAGAAATAGGTCTTTTGTCATATTTTGAAGCTTTGGAGGTTGGCCATGGCCAAAGTCAGGATGGTGGGCGAAGCACAGTAGTGTTTCTTGTAGGACTGAAAGACGTAGGAAGAAACTCAGCAACTCACAGGTTTAATCCTGTGAATATGAAGAAGAGCCATTGCTGGTATGGCTCAGCCATCTTTTGTTTTGTTAAACTCACTCTATAAGGTGGGATTTTCTTGCTTTCCTAAGAACATCTCTGGGTATTTTTCTCCAGTACTGTAAAAAATCTGAAATGCTCCCTGTTCCTTTCATTGTTTTTGTTTTCTTATTTACATATTATAATTCTTGTGACTCTTGAATTTACAGGATTTGTTATGTTTTTAAGTAGGGTGAGGAGAAATGAGAAACATTTTCTGCCAGTGGTTTATGCTGAACATGTATTTTGGAGACCCACTGCATGTTCCCACTTTGCCTTTGAGTGCTGAGGGCAGTTGTTAGTGTAACTTAATGTACTGTCCAGCAGGTGTTCTGTACATTTTATTCTCTGTGCACAAAACCAATAAGCAGTTGGTCTGTTAAGAAACTGTCTTCTGCTGAGAAAACAATGAGTAAGAGAGACAGAGGAACAATTTGACCCCTGTCTGTCTATGTCCTAGTCAGGAAGTCCTCTCACTGCCTCATTGAGTGCTTCAACTTTTGGAGCACAATTCATGTGAAATTCAGATCCTATCCAAGATTCCCAGCTCTAATGGACATTAATACAAAACCCTCAGGTACATACCAGAAGTGCTGTTTTACCTCTTCATCTTCCCCTGCTGTTTTGGCAGACTGGCTTTTCAGAGTAGTGGGGAAAGAGGAGTATTGACTGAAAAATATGAACTGGTGCTGCTAATCTCTTGCTCTCTCCCCAGACCTAGGTGGCTGTGAGCTGTGGCTGGGAATTGTTGTTTATTATGCCAAGGGATTTTCTTCTCCAAACTGCACTGTCATGACTGTAGATCAGTCCATCTAAGTATAAGAAAAATCAAAAGTCCTAAGTCTGTTCTCTGGGAGTTGAGTAAAGCTCTTTAGTAAGACTTACACCCATGCATCTGAAGCCATAATTAAACTTTAGGTGTGCCTTTTGCTGAACTTGTTAAACAAGATTTCTACTGCTTTTTTACCTGGAGGACAAACCCATGACAGAGTCTGTATTTATTTTGAGATACTCATCTAAACTGACACAATGGCGGTATTCACCCTGTAGCAGGTAATCTTAAACTGTTCCCTTACCTCCTGCCCCCAACTAAAAACATTGAATAAAATAAACTTCATCATAAGCAGCACTTCTTCCCTTATATTCTCTTCATTGAGTGACTAAAAGAAGCTCTTCATATGTAAGAAAATATTACAAACAGTAAGAACATTCTCTGAGTCAAAGATTTACCAGACAGAATTTGTGTATCTGTAAAGTTATTACACTGGTTAAGTTAAATGTACTGGTAAAGCCCACAGACATCATAAATACTAATAATCCAGTTCTTGTAAACCTCAATACTTTCTGATTCAGAACAATTTAAACTGTGCTTCAGGGTTTCTGAAGAATGACTCCAGAGGATGCACAACGATGTACCCAAGAGGAAAGCTATATACATTAAGGGATGATTTTACACTAAGGCTCTAATTCCCCATTCTCCCACTCTGCCCATACTTGTACAGTTTCACAGTAAGGTGGATTTGCTTTCCTCAGGCAGGAGAAATGCTACAAAGAGCTCTTAAAATAGGAACAGAGCAGTGACCTATTTTTAGTACTTCCATTCTTATTTCTAAGTCTATTATGTACAGTGTAATGAACATTGTAATGAACATTAAGCAGTGCAAAGACATCAATAACTGACCAAGTACATTTGCTCACATTCTAAATATAAGATTAAAAATAGTTAGGAGACTGGACAAAACTGGCAGTGGCTCAGGGGCTGACCTGCAGAGCAGTTCCCCAGCTCAGGTTAGAACTATGAGAGACCACGTGAAATGAGCTAGTAACCAAGCCAGAGCGAACATGTGTCACCCTCTCTTGTTTCATTTTGTTTACATAGCAAAGAAACTTCGCAGGAATTTTGACAACTCTAATGCACAGCTGCCATGAGTATAGTTGGAAAAGATGACATCTATTCTTAGAAAAATTTTATTCAGTAGTGAGATTGAACTGTATTGCAGAAGAGGCATGAAGAAGCTCATAGTGTGTCTTTCCTACAGGCTTTATCATTATGATATTTACAAACACTAAGTTGTATTACAATAACTAATGTAAAATAGAACCTCCATCTTTCTACCATCTCATCTGCTTCTGAAAAGTCAGACTTTCTATTTGGGAAGGGAAAAAGAATTTTTCATCATTTAGGAGGCTTTTGCAAAGCTGAGATTAAATTCTTCAGTTCCAAAAGTGTACAGTGGTGATTTTTAATAGGGATGGGTTATTTTTGCTCATTTAGCAGCTTTTTCAAGAAAACTCTGTCTTAAGCATTCACTCACAGTTATATTACCTGTCTTCCTCCACATACATGGATTTCTGAGACAACTTCAAGAATGCTAGAATCTGTCAAAAACTAATAGTTGGATCATGTACTCCACTTTACTATAAAGTGCTAACTTCTAGAAAGCAAGCTGCTTTGGAGCACTTTGTTATACAATACAAACTTCTTTCAAGAGCTTCAAGGGTGACAAAGTGATGCTTTCTATTTTTCAGTAGATGTGTACTGTAAAAAATATACATGTAAGATAGAATATGAACATCTGATAGTTGAGCATTCGGTGCTTGGTTCACTGAAGCAGCATTTCAGCTATGCTTTTTTTTCCTTAAGGCCCATGTCAAAAAAACAAATCAGCCATATAGTGGTATTCATGTTTTGTAGATGGAAGTGTTTCATTTAAAATTACTAAGGCATCTTTTTCCTAAATGGATGGTCATAGCTTGGCTACAAAGCATTCATTAGTGCCTGAGTGCAAGTGTTAATAAAGCAATAAAAAAGAAACTGTCAATCAGGAGCTACAAGATCATGCAGTATTCTTTTCTTTTAGGCAAGGTAACCTAGCTTTGCATTTTCTTCCCGTTGTGAAAATTTTATGTGCTGAGTTAGTTCAATGCAGAAACAGACTGAGAGTGCTGAAGAATACAGTCACTCCTATCCCTAATCTGCTGAATCACTTCCCGGCCGCTCCTGCTAGTTAATAGTAGTTATTTTTAGTTTACGGTGGAAAATGCTCTCATGGTGGCAATGATACTTCAAAACAGTTTGGGAGCAAAATCATCTGCTTTGAACGTCTCTCAGAGCCTGTGTTGGTACGAGCGCCTCGCTATTCGTTCCCAGCACTGGTGATCTAGGTCAGCCTGGCGCGCGGGATGTGGCATTCGCTGCCTCTTTCATAACTACCCGTAAGAGTTCTGGGGTCATGTTTATAAACACTGCTGCCATGTGCGCCTAAGCACGTGGCGAGACACCAGCATGACCTGCAGTGCCAAAGCCCAGAGGTAAAGCTTGGCGCCAGTGTGATGTCGCTAAGCCAACCAGCGCTTAGCCCTCGCAGCCCTGTGAGACACCGCGGCGGGGTGTTTGAAGGGCAAGTGGGAACCTTTTTCCTGGATGTGGCACACGTGGACGTGTGCTAATGTTGATGGTGGCCCCGCAGGTTCGTCTGTCAGTGTAAGCAAATGGCAACGCTGAATTGTTCTTAAGAAAAATGGAACTCCTTTCTGTCCTAAGTCACTAAAATTGGAGCCCACATGGTCCCAGAACACAATGCAAAACTGTGGCTCTTAGGGAAAAGAACTGTCTAAGGGCACATTGCCAAAGTTTTCAAAATGACTTCAAAGACTCATAACAGAGACCTCATGTCTGTAATAGCTTTTTGATAGTTTTGCACTGATGAAATTAAGACCACGTTTCAGGCATTTGAGGAAGTAGCTCCTAAATTATTTCTGTTTATCAGTAGAAGTTGCATGATATGGCCAGTACAAATAAAAGTCACAAGTCTTTCATTTCCTCTTAACAAGAAATAAGCAGATACAGCTACCCAAACCTATGCAAAGTCTCACCTCACGCCGGACACACACTTTATATGCTTCAAGAAAAAAACAAACCTAAAACATGTGACAGGGGAACAGTCTGTGGTCAATGTCCCTCTCCATTATAGCGGCTCTGTTTCAAGCGCAGCTGTAAGTGTCATTTGCTTTGACCTTTCCTGGGAGAGCTGAGAATAGGACAAAGAGTTAAAGTGTTACCAGTCACTGCTGAGTCTGCACTTCTGGGCCCGGCAAGCCAGAGAGGCGGCTGGAAGAGGGTGTGCGCGCAGCAGAGGGTGAGCGGGAGGGGGAGCGGGGAGGGAGAGTAAAACAAAGGGAGAAAAATAAACTGTGCACACCCCGAAACAAAACAGGGGAACAAGTACAGAAAAAGTGCTCGTCTTTGAAGAACAGGAACTTTTCTGTTTGATTCCCTCCGTGTAGTTATATCTTGTTATCTGAACTCGAGGTATGGTAGATATATGAGTCCTTGAACTCTGAACTGGTGAGGAGAGTAGCAAAAGTAAGTGCATACAATTTTAGCTGAGCAGCTGGAAAGAAACAGGCTTTGTCTTTTTGTTCCTCAGCTATGGGAGGCCATTTAACGCTGCAAGACACAGCTGTTCAAACCTCTTTCTCACTGTATGCCAGTGGCCTGCTAAAACAAAGCAGAACTAAGGCAGTCTTCTCTGAGTGATAATGCAACTCTGGTTTTAAATACTAGCTTCTCCGAACTACTTCTGTTTTGTTGAGCCCCATCTCTTAAACCTGGACAAGAAGTGGTCCCTGATTTGTTAGTGGGAAATGAAAAAAATGAAAGTGTCCATTCATTTCCATAGGCTTTTTGAAATCCTGCCCTACTGTAAGTGTTACTCAATTCCTTAGTGGTGTTTCTGGAAAGCAGAAAAGCACCCTCTCTGCTGTGTGTACATCTAGCTAGCGCTCTCCAATGCTACTATGCTATCGAGCAAAGAAGTTTCTATTTTTGACTCACTGTAGACAACCTTGCCGTAAACCCCTGGTGTGAATATTGCTTCAATGTAAAATGAGCAAACCTGAACAAGCTAGCAGGCTCCAGAGCCCATCACAGCCCTGCCTTTAGCCACAACTACTACAAGCAACCAGACCGTGGGTGAGAAACAGGAGCTCTCACAAGCTGCAGTGTGGCACCCAGTGGTGCCTGGAGAGCCTGGGAGGGTGTTTGTAAACAGCATGGCCATGTGCACGTGAGCCACGTGGGGCTCGGCTGGCTGAACCTCCAAACTGCTGTGAGGAGAGGAGCATCTGTGGGAGGCAAGTCTGAATGCTCTGCTCCATCTTTTTCCAAAGCAGTTTGCAGTGGTATTGTATCTCTAAACATGGCAGGGAAAAATCCATTTGTCCTTCACGGTCAATTGCATCTACCAGCATCCAGAGATGCTGCACAATCTAAATTACCTATTGGATTTTATTTTCAAATGCAGATCATCATGGGTTGTATCACAAGTCCATGAATGTGCTGAAGTTAAATAGGGTGGGCTTTTGGTTAAATGCACTATGTAACCAGGCAGGCTGAGCTATGACTATGACCCACAGCAAAGGAATTCTCAAAGGCCAGAGACATTAAAGCTTACCATCTCCAATTCAGATCTGGGAGATGAAGGCAGACTCTTGAAGAGAAGGCTATGAATGCTGCTGTGGTTAATGTCAGATTAATGCAGGTTTGTGCATCCCATCTTCAGCAGAGAGATTTCTGACAACAAATTAATATTGGTTTTACTTTGGTATTTTTCCCTCCTTTAACCTCTGCTACCAAGTGTGATGTCAGCATGAAGATTCATGGTCCCTGACAAACCTTAAACTGATAAAACAGTTCAAATGGGAATTATGTGGTAGATTGAAGCTGATGTACATGAATGGCTTGCAGACTGTGGGAAATCTTGCCTGAATGAATAGGAGGATCAAGGGTATTAAAGGGAGTTAACTGGAGTACCTACTTATAGAAATGTCATAACTGTTTCACACACTGTGATTAACTGACACAACCTACTACTTTTAATTATTATTTTAATTATTTGTTTGGAGGTACATGGAGACACCTACAGTGCCAGTAAAATGGAGATAACATTCTTCCCTGCATCCTTTCTCACTTGGAGTGGATGGTTTAAAGAGTGCCACAAAGCAGTGAGTAAAAAGTCATCCTATTCCCTAAGGAGATTTATTTAATTTTAATTTGCTGAGTTGTTTTGGATAAGCACTGCTGATTTAGAGGTCCGAAAGTTTGTGCAGCAAACACAGAGCATGTTGTCAATCAACAGAAAATGCTACTGAAAACCAAATTCTAAAAAAAAGTGGAAAGTGTCTAGTTTCTGTTTCTTAAAATTGATACTTCTGTTATCTTAGTAAGCAGAGAAAACGATCAGTAAACTTCTGAATGAGCAGGAAGGAGGGTATCATGGGTAAAGCACTGGGGTTTAGCAGATACGGGTTCAGTTCCCAGCCATACCACAGCTTTCCTGTAGGTCTTCTAGGGTTAAGAAAAAAAGGCACAGAAATGAATGACTACAGCAGGGCTTGTACCACATTGCATGATCTCTGTGTGCTTTGGCTCTCAGTTGTTGCTTATTAATTTTATACCCTTTCTCTCCTTCTCTGCATGTTTTGCCTGCTCATTAACATCAGCACCCTGGGGAAAAGGCTGCAGCAGTGCTGCTTAGGAACTCCTCTGACACACACAGACACACAGACACAGACACACAGACACACAGACACACACACACACACACAGACCAGGCACTAATAGCAGCTTTGCTTTATTTACTGCAAATATTTAGTTTTTTCAAAGGGAGCTGCCTGCCTCTGCTATAAACAAGAGTTACTAACACTCTGGCCCCTTGTGTCCTGCCAGACCCCTTTTCTCTGCCTCTTTTACTGAATTAAATAGTAAGACAGAACAAAAATGGCTTATGTTTGTACAGCCCCAAGCACAGTGGGATTCTGTTTCGTGGCTGGGATATGAGGTGCCTCCTAATGTGCAATAATTAATTTCACTCTATCCACTCTCCTTATATTTAGAAGCATCAGAGTTGCCATCCTGAATTAGACTCATGCTCCAGCTTGTCCAACAAAGTATCTCCAACCAGCTTGTTGTTTCAAGAAAAAGCAGCTATTCTGTTTGTAGTTAGAACTGCTCTTCCAGAAGCATAACTTCTTATTCATAAACCAAAGTCTACATTCGATAGCAAAAATACACGTTAACTTGCAACTGCTTTGAAAAGCTGGCATTTCTAACTAAAAATTATTTTAGCTTCTACACCTGTAGTCTTTCCATCCATTTCTTCTCCCTGTACCCTCAAAAAAACAACAACAAAAAAAAGCCACAAAACTACTTTTCTTTTTCTTTTTTCAGTAATACAGAGTATATGACTGACTAGGTGCCTCACTTCTCCAAGTGTTTCTGGTGTATCTTGGCGAGCCCAAGAAAAATGAATAGGGCTTTGTGAAAACAGCAGTTTGCAGGATCACAAGTCAGCTGACATTGGGGAAAAAAAAGTGCCACCTATACTTAATGTATTGTCAACTGTACAACATAGACACAGTTTAAAAAAAGAGATAGAAATATGTATTTTCCTGCCTGATTTCTCATTTCCCAGACACTACACACAGTAAAAGAGAGAAAGAAAAGAGATCAGCACAGTTCTTGGTTTTCTTACTATTTTCTCACACCTACAGAAGCTTCTCTGCATTAAGGATTACAGGGAAGCAGGAAAGTACAGGTCTAAACTTATTTAAGGAAAACAAATGTTCCATGTAAACTGTGGAAAGCACCATAGAAAACTAAAAGGCTGTATTTTTCCACTTTGTGCAGTTTTCATCTTTATGAATATCAAGAGTGTTTTACCCCATTTGGTCTGTATTTTCACTTGCTCCTAGGTATGTGATGTGTATATTTGCAACTACCTTTGCATGGAATGGGAAACACACTAGCATACATTTTCCTTCCCACAAAATACCTACTAGATACACAAAATTAAATGTGTTAAATCTGACCCTTTCCAGTTGTTCAGCTTTCATGTTTTTGATTTCTAGTGTTGCCATTTAGGTAATACTTCAGAGCTTTTTTGGGCGTAGAAACTTGAAAAGAAATAGAAAAGCAAGCAAAGAGTGCAGAGGAAGCATACTTTCTGGAAAGAAAGTATGTTAAAGTCTGTAATATGTGCACACACATACCACCACTGCTCCGTATCCCAGGAAGAGGTGAGTCCCATGTATTTGCCAGCTTTCACATGTTCTCTTTTAGGGATAAATGGCATTCCTTTTATTAAGCTGTAGATGTACTTGAAGCTTCATGGAAATATCTCACTTCTATGGTCTTTAACTTTGGGAAGGCAGTAGAAACTCCTGTTTTACTGTAACAATTCCTTTTCCTCATTTTACCGTGAGCAGGAGAGTAATGCTACTTGCACACAAGAAAAAATATGCAATCATTCTTTTCTCCTTTTTGCTTACATAAGAACTGAAAGAGTTTTGTGTCCTTTGGCAAGTATAAAAATTTTATAACTTCAAAGAATGTGACTTCAAACACAAGTGAAGTAGCACTGAAAGAACAAACAGATTAAACAAAGATGAAAAAAAAGCATCAGGGGCATGAAATGGGGGTGAGTGTTGCATGAACAGTTGTTGTCTTTCATTCGAAGGGACAAATCTGGAAAGATACTAAAGGACAAAGAAGATGACGGCAAAACTCTCCTGCCAGAATCAGGCCCAGGGTTAATGTTTACCCTTTGGTCTCTCTAACAGTGCTAGAAGTGGCAAGAGAAGGAACAAATAGTCAGCACAAACTCGGGAATGCCTTTGTCACATATTCTTTGACATGCTTTACTCTTGCTTGCTACCTTCTGCTACCCACTACTGCAAGAGTAATGGGAACTGTAGGTCAAAAAAAAAAGACCAGAAAAGAAAATTAAAGATGTTAAAGAGCTTACTGAAACAGAAGCAGATCATGGATATGACACAAATAATTTTGTTCTGCAAATGAGAAGACACCACTGCAGTGTAATTACAAAATTACAGTGTTTTAATAGACATCAACATGAAATGGGAGCAACCAATGTGAACATAGAACTGCTAGCAGAAGCTGTGTGTAGAACAAGTTCTGTGATCAGCCTTCCTACTGTTGCATGACAGTGAATACCATGACTCATCCAGACAAATTCAGAACATGGGAGAGGTATTTGTACCAACTGCTTCCTCCCTGTGAGGAGAAAACAGATCTTAGGATTCATTTTGTAAAGCAAGTGCTGTGCTTTGCACAATGTTCTGAGTGCTTCCTGCAAAACTGCCTAAGAAAATCTGAAAAATGTGCATGGGACTGGATAAGGAGCATTAGAACCTCTGATGATAAGGTCCTACAGCACATGCAGGGCATAGGCTTCAGGTATCTCTGAAGACCAGAACTGGCCTGACAGGTTTGGTTTCAGTCCACGTGGGAAAGCATGAAAAACATTGTCAGTTGGTTGCTTGTGACCAGCTACAGTGCATTTCCACAGAATCAGAATTCTCATCTCTGCAAGGCAAACCCAATAATGAACACCACTTCTCCCCCCTCTTTTTTTGGGGGTTTGGTTTTTGGTTTTTTGTTGGGTTTTTTTGAGCAACAGACTGGTGACATTATTTACTTGATTGGGTAAATGCAGAAAGTTCCACCAAGCTTCTTACATTTAATGGAGATCCAAAACTTGCCTTGCAGTGGTATAAGCTTTTGTAACAGCAACGCCTCTTTGTGTCAACATGTCTCATTAAGTAATAAAGACTTTCAGCTATTTGATTTTACTCATAAAATTAGTAGGATTCATGATTTCTTTCGTTTCTTAAAAAAGAGAATTGTTCTAGTATCCTAATAGGCAGTGAATCATGCTTAATTAAGAAAAAAATATATAACCATTTCCAGTGGGATTCTTATATTGTAAAGAGCTGTTTTGTCATAAAAGCTTTTGGGACTTGAATTAATTATATATATTTTAAAAGGGGAGGAGGGGCACAAAAATAATTTGAAACGTTTGCAACAATTCCCTTAACCCCCATCTCATACTTCGGGTCAGTCTGTTCCAGACAAACCCGTCAACACAGCCCAGACTGCGCTAAAGCACAGAAGAAAAAAAACAACGGCGTTCAACAAAGGATCCAGCGGTCTAGAATGCAGCACGGATGCAGAAATCTCAGCCAAAACCCAAACTATGATATGTGTTCTTAAAACTCTGCATTTTTTTATTTCTTCACCCCTCCTCCGCTGTCCATGAGGACTAGGGACATTCCTAGAACTCCGTCCGCTCTGGCTGCGTCAAGGCAGCTGCCGAGGATGCTGGGACACTGTTTGTAAACACTCAAACCACGTGCACGCAACCACATGGAGAGTCATCGTCCTGACCTAAACCTACCCACTTGGTAAGCCGGGGTTTCGCTGCAATGGAGCCAAATCCTTTCCCAACGCAATGTGACTTACAGTAGCTCATGCCAGGACGCTGGAACACAAACTTGGACTGCTGGTGCATTATTGGAAAGGAGATCAGGCAGAAGAGTTGCTTAAACTTCAGTCACTGAAATGTGAGTTTAAGGACAGGGTAGCTCATGTAGAGTAAAGAATCCAGAAGATGTTCTTTACACAGCTGCAAAAATTCAACTTAAACCTGGAAACTTCCCCTCCCTTGTGCATACATGTGGTAAAACCAATATTCATATGCTGGGAAAACATGTAGAATATTTTTCAGATTAGAGGTAACGCTGTAGGAACATGTGAAGATTATTTTGTGTTGTCTAAATTGCATCATAGTACTTAACCATAATGCGGATGGTACTGCCCTGTACCTGGGGAAGACACTTCTAAGGGGTATTTGGTTATTGAGCTATTCCTGGTTATCTTAGCTATCTAAAAACTCACCTGCTCACTTCTTTGAAACTGTCTGTTGTGGTTTAACAAAACTTTGTACTTGATTAAAGTGCTGAATTATCCTTTCTTGCTGAACTTGAGCATAGAACAAGCCTATTTCTTTCCACACTGCAACAGAAATGCCTCCTGTATTTATTTTTTTTATTTTTGTTTTCGTAAGAGGAAAAACACACACACGAGGAATTAGGTCAAATACTGCAAGCCTTTATTTATCTGTAAGAATAATCCTTCTGGGATTTTTTGCCATATGTATACTACAAGGCAACAGCACTCCAACTTGGAATCCCCACCTCCACAGAAAACCTCACTTTTTAAAGACAGCCTTAATTTTGTTCAGGTTACTAAGATGATTCAGCATTCTAGAAGGTGTTTTACAGACATGAACAAGCCTGCTTGAAAAGACAGAAATCTAAATCTTTAAGACTTTTATTTGTTGAAGTGTTTTTCAAAGCAACTGTCTCTTAAATGATCTCAGATTTAAAATTCTTTACTGTAGAAAACTCTTTCTGATTCACCTATAAGTTAGGACATTTTTTTTTTCTTCATTTCAAGAACGGTGTGAGATATGTAGGTAAAATTAGTTAATTGTTCTTTCTATTTCTCAGACCTTGTTTTTCTCTACCTTCTTCTTCCCTGCTACATAATGCAAGGCACATTCCCAGTATTTTAATCCAAACAACCTTTTTGGGTCAGTCATCAGATGTGCTTGGGATTAGTCCAGCTGATGCTGGAGGGTCAGAATTTTATCCGTTAACCTCAAGCATCTCTGCATCCATCCACTGAGCAGTTCCTTGGCAAAATGAGTGATTCTCCACATATATATTTTGTTTTTTAAGCAAACTTATCTACCCTAAGGTAAAGCAGAAGTGATTTCTTTTCAATAGGTGACTGCAAGGGTGATTACTCATAGTACTTTCCATTTGTAAGGTTTTATTATCTAGGATTATTGGGACGAGGTATGCAAATTGAACATGTAAGCATTGATGATAAAGTAACAACCGGAACTATGGCAACTTGTTAGTCATTACTTGTTCAGTGTTCAAAAGCATATTTCTGCTGCAGAAATATCACTAAATGAGTAAGATGGTACTCACAGCCTTATGAAGTAAGGGATGGGAATAATGCTGCAAGTGTGATTGATTCATACAATTCCCTTTTTGGCTTTCAGCCATGATGCAGTCATATGCTTTATCTCTGTTCTGACTACAGCTCTTTTTTTTTTTTTTTTAATAGTGAATCATAGTACATCCCACTCCATTTCAGAACCAGCACATTGCCTTTCAAAATGATGTCACAACACTTAATGCTGCTGGCTGACTGCCTTAACAGCAATCAGAGAGCTGGACTAAATAAATACTCTGTATTATTTGCCAAAATAATTTGTGGTTGTGTTCTCCAGCACAGTTTCCAAGATAACCACTGACTCTACTTGAAACTTGGCAACTTTGTTCTACCACTTCCAAGCTCCAGTTGTGAAGCTGGTTTACAGATGCTGCTACCATGCCTAGAGCTACTGTGCAGCAGCCCAGTGAGAGAGGTAGAGGGGTCACTCACTGTGACAAGCCAAATTTGACAGCTCTTCTGGAATTCCACCTTGACAAATTGTGAGCTTTTTAAAAAGGACCTTACTTGGCTTCTGTAGAAACATGAAATAGATCTTCCTCTTGGAACAAAAGGGAATAAAGGTTTTGAAGTCACTGCTTAGGCACACTGATAAAAACACTACTGTCCATGCAAGTAACTTAGGAGTGAGGCACTCCCTGTAAACCTTACCAGGGTCAGTAACATTAATCTAGCCTGACCTTCATGTTTTTTTGAGCAGCAGGTTTCTTCCAAAATTTGATGAGGTGGGGGTTTTTTCCCCCCTTTTCTTTCGGGCTGTCTGGCTGTTGTTAATATTTAAAGTAACACTGTGGAAGACACAGGCCAGCAGCATCTGAAGTGCTTGGGCAAGAAGGAACAGTCCCATCCAACTTTGGCAACTGTCCATTCCAGCAGTAACTACAGGTTCTCCTGATCCTGTGTGCAAAAGCCAAAACATTTACAACCTCATCTTTCTGCTACCCAGTGCAGCACTGGGACCAACAAGAGACCTTGGAAATCTGTCCATCATAATAACTCAATAACCCCACAACAAGCACACATTTCTTGTTCTTTAAACAACGCTGACATGTCAAAGTCTAAGACCATGTGCACTGTATCAAAACAATACCAGTTTTCCTGGCTAAAAGCCACCACAGTGAATCACCACAATGCCAAAGTTCTCATTAAAAACCTCACTACCAACAGTGATAATTCGGTAGATTCAGGTGCCTCAGTGTCTCCTGTTCAACCTTGTCTTCTTTTGAAGATTTGTTCAAAATGGGCAATACAAAACCACATTCTGATATCCCCTGGATGCATTCACAAAGGGTTTTTTATGTCACTTCCCAAAATGTAACAACTCTTTCCACTGATAGATGACTTTTGAGTTCTTCATCTCACGTTAACAGCAGTTTAGTCCCACCACCAAAACACTGTTGTTTTCCACATCTTTGCCTTCCCCTTTTCCCCTCCTCCCCTAACCCTGGCTTCTAGATTTAAATGTTTTCTGACTTCATTGGCAGGGTTTGTACTAAGTTTTCCATGAGCGAGACAAAATACTGCCCGGCAGAGGTTTTTTTTTTTCATTGGTTCCAAATGGTGGTTTTCTGAGGGATAAAATGCAAGATGGGTACATTATTTCAGAGCGTTAACAGCAGCCGTCAGATTCCCCTATAAATCGAGTTTAGACATGACTATTGACCATTTACATCTCCCTGCTCAGTATCTTCGGCAACCGCGTCCTGTTTTGCACTTTACAACCTCCAAAGTGCCATAGTGGAATACACATGCAGATACACAAGTGAATGTGCGACTGCACTCACCCCCTGCTGCAGTAAGTCAACCTGCCATTAACACGCGAATAGAACGGCCTCATTAGCTGACAAACAACACCCACTGACCTGCTTTCACTAGGGACAGCGTTATCCCCTCATCTCTGAAACTCTAAAACTTCACATTGAAAGGAAGAAGAAGAAAAGAAAATGATGCTGAACATATATTCAGAGCTGCCGATCACTGCTCAAAGCTTGCACGTTCGCATGCCGCTCATCATGGAAAGCAAATCTTGTGATGCGATCTTTGGCTGCAGCGTTTCGGTGAAAGTACGCTAGACCACATCACTTTTCCCTTCACCTCACTCAGAAAAGGAAAATTACTTAGCAGAAAAGAGTCTGCTGAATTTCCAGCACTCAGACAGCGAGCCGAAAAGCCCCCTTTTAACTCTGGGTACGAGAAGGGAGTGCTGGTGTCTACGGGGGTGATTTAACGCCGATAAACGCCGCGGAGCGAGCGAGCGCGCACTGCCGCGCGTCCGACTCAGGCGTGGTGAGGTTGTTGCTCTTGTCTGTCATCTGGCGGGGAACGAGCCTGACCTCGCCGAAAGCGTTATTTTAGGGGAACACGCTCGGGAAAGTGATTCTCCTTTTCATCCCGGGGCCACATTGTGCCCCGACGGCGGGGTTTAGCAACGCGGGCAAAACACGCGTGTGGATCACCGCACGGAAAAAGGGAGGCCTCGCTCAGAGCCCCCCGCCTCGCCCGCACGCACATCTCCCTCCCGAGCCCCTCGGCACCGCGGTCCGCTCGCCACCCCCTCGCCCTCCCCATGCCCCACAAGCCCCCCGCCTCTCTCCCCTCTCCCCGGGCTGCGCCCGCCTTTGTGTCCGCCCGGGGCCGGGGAGCGGCACAAAGCCGGGGCGCCTCCGGCCGCCGTCCCCCGGCCGCAGACAAAGGCGCGGGGAGGGGCGGCGAGGCGAAGCCCGGGTCCGGCCCCGTGGGGAGGGGGCGCCGGCGCCCCCGCCGCCCCTGTCAATCAGCCATGTTGGGGGACCCACGGCGGCGCCCCCTCCTCGCCGACCCCCGGCGGCGCGGCGCGGCGCTGCCCCGCGACACCTCCCGGCGGTGCCGGGCGGAGAAGGCGGCCGGCGCGGGGATCCCGCTCTGACCTCTGCCGCGTCCCTCAGCCTCGCCGACATCCAGCACGCACAGCCCGGGCGCCGCGCTCCCCGCTCCTACAGCGCCGCCATCTTGCTTCCTTCTGCTCCTTGGCGAGCGCGGCCGGGCCCCCGCATCAATATGCGCGCGGCGCCCTGACGTCGGCGCCCGCCCCGCGCACCGCCCCGCGCGCGCGGCGCGGCTCCCCCCGGCCCCCCCCCCCGCCCGCCCCCCTCAGCGCGCGGCGCGGGGGCGCCCCCAGCACCGTCACCGGCGCCGTCCCGGTCCCGACCGCGCGGGGCTTTTTTCCCGGCCGCTGACGCTCTTTCGGCCTTTTGGGGATTCCCACCCCCGCCCTCTTGCCTGCCCCCCCTCCCCCCGACTTTTCTGCTGTCGCCGGTGGGTTCGCGGGACAGGGCGGGGCGGAGGGTACCGCCCTCCAGCGCCAGCCCCCGCCACCCCCCGTGGGACACCCCCCGTCCCGCATCCCTCCCGTCCCCGGGGGCCGGCGGCGCTTTCCCACGGCCCCGGGAGCCCGTCTGCTGTGCCCGGGCTGCTCTCCCCGGGCTGTGGCGGGAGGCTTGGCGGTGCAGCTCGGTAGTGCTCGGTGGCCGCTGACAGCGTAAATGAAAAGCCAAGAAAGAGAAGTGGGGGGGGGGGGGGGGGAAATCGACAAAATCTCCGCAGGCTTCCCCAAAATGAAGCCCCGTGCCAGCAGACAGCGGGCCGCCAGCGGGGATTGCTGAGCGCGGCGTGAGCTGGACACTCATTGCCGGGAGCGCCCGCAGCCCGCGGCTCGGTGCGGGACCAGCGGCGCCGCTCCCAAACTCGTGGCTCGTGGCTTGGGGCCGGAGGAACGGTGTCGTGCCCGCGACAGCTGGAGCCGCAGAAGGAGCTCTGGCTGCCGTCGCCAGCCCCGCAGCCCCGGGAGCGGTGGGTGTTGCCCCCGAGGCTGCCAGCCCCCGCCGGCGGGGGACAGGTCCCCGCTGCCATCCCCTCCGTGCGCCGCTCGCCGCCTTTCACCGGCGGAGCCGGAGCCCTTTCGGCTGGGCAGCTGGTGGGAGCAGCAGTAAAAGTATGCAAAATCTCCTCTCTGGGAACCGGCGCTGGGCTTTCACACAGCCGAAACACCGCCCGGAGTCCCGAGCGCCGGCCAGACCCCGGGGACTCCCCTCCAGCGGCTCCCTCTACTCCCCACTGCGCCGAGCTGAGCAGCCTGCAGGCTGCTTTCCTCCGGCCTGTCCGGGACGCGAGCGGGGCCCGGGAGGATTTTAGGAGAGCTTTAGCTTTCCGGCCAGACCCCCTCTCCCTCTCCGGTGTGTCCTTCACCCCAGGGGGTGCCAGGAGAAGGTTTACAAGCGCTGCGTTCATCGGTGCTGCCCGAGAAATGCTGAATCTCCATCTGTCCCCTGCCTGGCACAGGCAGACTGGTGAAAAAGGGCTTCAGCAAGAAGACAAATCATGTGCATTTGATGCAGATCAGGGTGATTTCTAGGAAGTTCAGATCATCACTGAGTAATTTGTTTTTCATATCACAGGTTGCTATCTGAGTTTTGGTTTTACTTTAATTTCTGTGAAACATTTCAAAAGTACACTAGAGATAAAAGTTTGCCCTTACAACTTGCTAAAATATCTCTGTGATGGTGACAGAATGTCACTTCTGTACCTTTTTGAGGCGGCTCATTCTCCCCAGCCCTTGGAAAGGTGCTGGGCTGGCTAGCCTATCCTGTAAGAAAACGCATGTGACTTCTGACAAAGACCTTTGTATTTACTTCTGCAGAGCTGACTTCAGCAGCATTTCGTGCAGCCTAGATCTATGCAAATAGACTCAGGTCTCTCTCTTTTTGGAAAAGTAAATAATGCAAAAACTGGTCAAGGTCTGCCTCAATTTTGCCCCTTTTTTGTGCTTTCACAGCACTGGCTTGATTTCCAGCAGGCTTTAATCAGTATTTAAGACTTCTTTAAGTTTGCCTGTTTTGTTAAAGTCTGGGGCTGCTTTATCCCCTGGTGTGGCACATCGAGCTGACATGACAAGGAAAGAACTTGCTCAGTCTCTCACTGGGTTCAAAGCGCTGTGTCTTCTCTTATGGCACTGCAGACAGCTCCATCCTCTGCACCATCTCGTTCTGCCCAACCAGGGCTCAGCGTTGGCAGGGTTTGGCAGGGCCTGCCTCTCTCTCTCTGCTTTTCTCCAGCAATTTGCATTGCTCTGGGTGAGGTGACCCTCCTTTGCATGGCTCAGATTCCTCCCATGCCCGTGAGCCCTTTGTGGCTGGAAAAGGCAGGTGGCTGGCTTTGACAGGACACTGCTGCATCGGAGCAAAGACCTATCTTCTCTTTGCATGAGCAAGCAGCTGCAAACCTGGGTAACAGAAGGGGTGGGTAAAATGGAAAAAAAAAGAGAACTCCTCCAACAATCACCAAACCCAAAAGCCACAAGCAGGACTTTGAAACTGAGCTGGGATTCTTTTATTTTCTGACTGTGCTCCTGTGCTGGAGATATAAGACCACTCATGCATGTGTTACCTGCATATATGAATGTGAGAAACACGTGCATTTTTTAAATGCTTCCTGACATAGGTGTGGTTCCCTTCCCTATTCTTTGCTCTCTCACACTTTCTCTCTCTTTAAACTTTACTGCCCTAATGACAGCATGTTGTAATTACCAGGCTCAATAAACTCAGGGCAGTCCTGCTGAACCAGCAGTACTATCTTGCCTCCCAGAGCACAAGGCACATTTACTGGAGCCTCCCCTGCACCACCAGCTTGTGGTCAGCTATCTCGACCTACAAACCTCCTAAGTGACCTGGTGCCATCCTGTTAACATCTTGACAAACCAGGATCTTTTGGCTTCCAAGACAATGGCTTTCTGTTGGGCGTACCCCTGTCAAATGCAGTGTGTTCTATAATGTGTGTTACTTGGTATCTGTTAGCAGCCTGATGGGAGGGACATGAACCTAAATTCTCCCTGGAAGTAGTTCTGTTTGCTTCAATGTATTTATTGAATGAGATATTTTGACACATTTTGCTTTGCTGTATCTATCAAACTGGGAGAAAGGTGACTGAACATGAGCACTGTGAGAAGTGACATAAAACCCCCCACACTTTTTTCACCCTTAAAAAGTTGGGGGCAAAAAGTTATTTACCTCTCAAATATGCTGTTCCCTGACTTAAGTTGTATGCATTCCTCAAAGCAAGTATATTCTGTAAGAAACATATATGCAGCTTCTTTGGAAATGTGCTAAAACACACTTAGCTCAATGTTCTGGAGCTTTTTCTAAAGCTATCCCAACCACACCATTTTTCACGGGCAAAACATCAGGTAAAAAGCATCCTACAATTAGAGCATTTATGTGTACAGCGTGTAATTGCACACAATTAATCCAGTGTTTTCAAAGAGTGTGGACCCTGCCCCCTCTGCTAGAGGAAAGCTTGCTCACTGTGAAGGATGTCAGGGTGGCCAGATTGCAGCCAGATTCCTCCTAAAGCTGCAGAGGGCAAACCTGACTGACTTACTGAAGGAGTGTAATGTACTTGGCCTCCTCAAAGCCCCAAATGAAACATCCAGAGAGATGTACAGTGCAGATAATATTTCATCCTGTACCCCATGTTGCAGAATAAGTGGATTTGTATTAGCTACCCACTTCACATAGGTTGCAGGGACAAATTGAACTCTGATTTTGAATTTCTCTGCAATAACCAGTTCAGAGCCATAATTCAATTGTTTCTATTGAGACTTCAACTTTTCATGTTGTTTTTATCCATATTGTCTTGCCCCCATAATAAAGTGCGAACAGCTATGTGAGGAGAGAGGGAAGAAATTTGTTAGATACTCCATTTCACCTTCTTGAGCAACCCTCTGGAGCCCATAGGACTGTCTGCTGCAATGTGATGAGCCTGCAGAAAATCTCTCATGTCCTTTCTCTAACCAGAAGACATTTGTCTCTGTCACAAGGGGCCCTGACTTCTCGTGGGCCCATGTCTGGATCACAGCAGCATCCACCAGAAGGCCTAGAGGGACAAGGTGAGAGAAAGGGAACAGGACCAGTTCAGTGAGCTGTTGTTTTGCTTTGCTTTATACTTTCAGCAGGGCTTTTTCAGGTCCTGAGACATCTGCTCATCCTTGAGCTTGAGAGTCCAACCTCAGAGCTGAAGGATCACACTGATGCTGGGGCAGGCAGCAGGAGGCGGGCCTGTCAGACTCATGTTGATGACAGGATGCCACCTCACTTTTTACCCCCTGAATTCATCAAAGATCACTATTTGTCATGTCTTTGCATTCCTACCCTGGACAGGAAGGGGCTTTTCCAGGACTGCACAAATGAGTTGTTGATGAGTAAACATGTAGGAGTTTTGTTTGTCTGTTTGGGAGCGAGGTGCCCAGTGGCTGGGGGTGCCTGCAGGAATACTGTGATGTGTTGTCTGCCCAGTGCTGTTAGTCTGGGAGATGTGTATTTCCTAAGAGCTGTAGATGGCTCAACTTTTAAGCCCTTGGCTTTTCCTAGTGGCTGTAGATATCTTTGTGCTGCTCTTTAGTGTTTATGGCTCTAAGGTGACTGTAGCCTCGTGATTGCTCAGGCATTTATGGCTGGAAAACCTGAATTTTGGCACCCTGCTAGGCAATTCCTGCCCCCAGGATCATGGTTGGGATGAATGCCCTGGAGCAAGGAAGCCCCTGGCAGAGGAGAAGGGGTGAGGGAGGCTTAAGCAAAGGTGAAGCAGGAGGACCTTTTCTGAAGGTACAGATTGTCTCTTTGGGATCCCAAGCTTGCTTTTTCTTGGTTGTAAGGGTAAAATCTTGAATCCTCCCTGCAAGAGAAGCAGAAGTTCTACTTATGGGATGTAGGGGAAGGTCTGGGCTGAGGGATAGACATAAGATCTGTGGTGACTCCTGAGGAGTGGCACTTTGTTGACTTCTGGTAATAACCTTCCAAGGAAGGGCCAGAAGCTGACCTGCAAAGGAAGAGCATTCAGCAGTGTGTATAGATCCTAGATGCAACTGAGTTGGTGACATTCGGGATCAAAATCAATTCTTCCTGCTCTGCTCATCCTACTCCCCAGCCTGACAGCATTGCTCATTTGTGTTCACTCCTGGACGGCAGCACCTTTGGGAAAGGCAGCAAAGCTGGGAAAACAAGTGCATCAACCCAGTACCACAGACCAACATTCTCAGGGGGACAGGAGCAGCATGGTTGCCCTTCCCCAAAACACCTCCCTGTGAGCAGAGAGGGAAACCAGTCTCACTCCATCAGTCAGGCTTGCTGTGGCTGAATGTTCTCCCACAGGCAAATGCCTGTCACAGCAGTGTGGTGAGCTGTGCTGTGTTTCTGTCGAGTGCATTACGCAACCATCAGGTGGCTCGAAGCTACACCATCAGTGAGTCCAGCTCTGGGGAGGAAAACTGCTTTTAACCCTCCTCAGAATCACTGAGCAATGAAGTGCCACCAGGACTGCTGCACTAGTGTCAGGTCCTGTAGGTGACAATGTGCATCTCTCACTGAATTTCTGGGCTAGAGCAACATTTGGTAGTTGAATCCATCTATTCTCTGATTGTTGGAGTAATTAAAATCCTTTGATAACCCTGCAGCTACATGAATAGCTTAGGGCTTGGGTGGACTGGGCAGTAGAAAGGCAGGCTACAGCTGCCAAATCCTTTACTGATTTTTTTTTTCCCTCTCTGCCTTCTCTACTGATGTTTGGTTTTCTCTTTATCTTCAATGCCTTCCACAGCCTTGTGGGTGGCATCCTGGCATGGATCCTTGAGTGCTGCCCATGGGGTCTGCTGCACTGCTCGGCATCACCTCATTTGCTGGCAGCTCTTACCCTGCGGCTCCGCAGCAGCGCTAAGGGAGCAGGCAGGTGGCCGAGGCTGTGGAGTCTCCTGTGTGCTCCTCCTGGTCTCTGCTGGTGACAGTGATGGATCCCTTGCATATGAAGAGCCCTGCTTGGCAGTGTGGGCAGAGCCTGTGTGAAGCAGGGATGGGAGCAGGAGGCTTTTGTAGTAGTTTGGTGCTTCTGTTGCTGGAAGTGAGTAGTGTTCACTCTGCCTTCTCAGCTTTACCAAAAAGTGTCCCAGTTTGAACAGTGGCTTGTTTTCAAGGGCCTCTCTCTCCTCTGTCCCTGAACATGGCTTTTACTCAACTACAAATTGAACAGGATGGATGGAAGGCTAAATTCCTACAGCTGCTGGGCCCTGAGAGGGGCTCAGTGTCTTTTCTCCCTGGAAACCAACTTCACATTCCTCAGAACACCATGATTGAAGAAGAAGGAGTCACTGAGCACTGATCTCCTGAAACCATATCTTCAAATTAGGTATCTGAAAACAGGCTCCTCATGTCTGTAGCACTGAGGAAAGGTGTCTCTGTTCCAGGTGAGCTTGATGTCTGCTGGTGACACTAGTGACAGTCTCAGTAATCAGTACTGATCCCTTTCAGTTAGATATTTTCCAATGTATATATTTAAACATGCAGCTTTAGGTATCAGGAATTTGGTCATTTTCTATAGTTCATCACTCAATTAGGAAGGAAGAGGTTTTGCTGTTAACTGAGAGAAGCCAAGGATATGTGCCACCTTTTGCGGTGCAGCCTGTGATTGCCTGGCATATAATGAAAGCTAGCTCCTAAGAAAGTCTTGCAAAGGGAAAAGTGCCAAGGGAAAACTAGAAGAGACTGATGAAACAGTTAAACAGGCTGATATACAGACACCTGGGATGTGATTCAGCAAATGCCAGTCTTTGGAAGGAGCCTTAGCTGTGTGCCTGGGCAGGAGCTGGGAAAGGCAGGGAATGCAAGGTTGTGTGACTCAAAGAGCTTTACTTTTTTGTTTTTAATCATTAGTCTTTTTTAACAAGCTCAGTAGGACTTGTTGGTTGCCTTTCTCCCAGTGCATCCAGATGAGAAACCCAAACCTTACAACAGGGTTGCCATTGCCCTGTGACTCAGAAATTCTCAGCCCTTGAGCAGAAGTGTCACGTTTATTCATACTCTTAGTGCAGGCACAATTATATTGAGTTAAATTCTGCTTAAATCAATTTTACCCTGTAAATTAAAGCTATATTCAAAGGTAACTGCTTTTCAGTATGCATTTAAGCCGCTAAATAGTGTTCAAAAGCAATGTAAATGTGTGCATGCCGGTGATCTCTTTAGTGTGGATTTTCTAATCTAGAAGCAATGTATAAAGAAGATAAATGTTGTAGCTGTCTTTGTCTCTTTTGATTTCCTTCTCTGGCAGAGCAGTTTGTCTGTGGTCCTAGCTGAGTTGTCAGTTTGCTTTGATTTTTTTCTTACACGTCTGCTGCTGATTTAGGCAGGGAGTCAGCACCATATCTCCTCAGGGGCAAGACACCTGAAGAATCTCCCATTTGGACATGAACTGGCAGTAGCCTGGGGTTTTGCAGCTCAAGGAAGGAGCTTTACATTCAGTCCTTTTTCTTTGGGTGAATGTGGGGATGTTATACACAATTAACCTTCTGCCCTTCTTCAAAAAGCTGTTGAGAAGCTCTGCTGAAAGATGCAAACATACATCAGAGTCACAGTCACTGCATTTTATTAAAAGGTGCATTTTTATCTCAGAATTTGAAGAGCGAGAAGAGTATACTGTCAGGGCTCAGCAGCTATGAGGCAGCAGCAGAAGCTCTTTCCACCCAGAGCAGCTTAAAAACTCCTCAAATTCTTCTTTCAGGAAAAGGCAGCTGCCTTCCTGGCTTATTGGGGCAGCCTTCACTATCACAAGGTTTCTTCTGTCATCAAAATGTGCCAAAGTGTGCCCCTTTCTGGCTGGCAGCGAGGTGATGCAGGTGGAATTTGCTTTTGGCCACTAGTATCAGCAGGTGCTTTGGGCAGGGCTGAGGGCTGGATGTTCATGTTCAGTGGTCAGCCTTAAACTGGCAACATGCACCTTTGCATGCAGCCACTGCCTCCAATGCAGTATGCCACTGTCAAAATGAAGAACAACTGTAGTGCTCCTTGTTGGTGACAACCTGCCCTGTCTTCTGCTTCCCTTGGTAAGGTGTTGAGAGACAAGAAAAAGAATGACTTTGTGAAGCTGGTAAAAAGTTAAAAAAATATAAAATTATAGATGTTGGGATGATGTCTGCCTTGCTAATTCCATCTCTGAAAAATTAGGAGACACATTAAAAAGTAATTGCTCTGATAGAAGAGGGTTATCTGTGACCAAGGACTCTGCCACATAGCCTGCAATGTACTTACCTTATTTCCTTCCACGAAAAAACTGTGGATGAGCTCTCCACCTCTGTGGCAGGATCCTCAATTTTCTTCAGTACCAAGGGAGTGGAGATGCCACTGGTTGGAGGTCCCTAAACTGAAGCACCTTAAGAGGCATGAATTTTAGAGGATATTTATCTGGCATTTTCAGAAAATTAAACTGCTGGATGTTTTCAGGACATTTCAAATTAGGGACTCAATTTAAGAGATTTTTACTTCCAGTCCTACTTTGTCTTGCTCTTCCATTTGTAAATAAAAACACTAATACCCTTATCAGCAGAGGGATTTAGCAAAGATAAACAGATTTGGTTTTAATTCCTTCAGAAATCATGCCAGAAGTACAGAAAATAAACAGGAAGTATTTGGATACTTAGCACAGAAGCAGACCAGGATTTAACAGGCACCACAGAGACTCTGGGGGACAGATTACAGCTTGGAAAGACACATATGGAAGGGCACAGCTGATTTAGGAAAACAGAGCAGAGAAAATGGGGGTTAAATTTTGTGACAAATACAAGGAAAGGTTGTTCTTCATCTGACATTCATGAGGAAGCAAGAGGAGGATTTTTTTACTTTGGAGACAGATAAAGAGGAAGGAGAGGAGGGTGTCAAGAGGAGGATTGTTACAGCCCCCTTGGTGGGAAGGGAGATGTTTAGGAAGGTGCTGCACAAGCAGTTGCTGAGCAGTCACCCACTGGCAGTGAAGGGCACCTGCCCCCTGCCCGCAGGTCCGCAGGAGGGGCACAGGCTCGGCATCAGCAGAACAGGCTGCTCTGGAGCCAGCAGCCCAATGGTGCTGTCCAAGGGCAAAGTGTGCTCCACAGGGAGGTATCCTCTGGTGTTCACAGCTTGGTGAAGCTTTGGATGGAGAAATGCAGCCAGCTGGAGATCTGTGCTTCCAGTAATAAATTAGATGAGGGAGTTCAGAGGTGGTCTGCAGGAATGACAGCTTATACAGCAAAGCTCTCCCCCGAGCAGAAGGGTTTGCTGAATTGGGATTTTGGCAGCTGTGAGGACAGGGTAAGTCATCTGCTCCATGTTAAATTCTGTTAAAATGCTGAGGATCAACTGCCCTTCACATCCTCTGGAAATAAAGCAAGAAAAACCTGGGCTAAGGCAGCAATGCACATCTATTGCCAGGACAATAATTTCTGACTGTAAAGATTATTCTGCACTTAAAGAAGTTGCCTGGAGAAGATATTATACCAGAGGCTCAGCAGGGTAAGGCCTGTCAGGAAACATCCACACAGGCCAAAGATGGACCAGAAACCACCTCCAGTCCTTACACACCCATGTTTCTATCATGCCAAGAAAATGACAGACTTTTTTAAAGAGTCTCAGGAAGAACAATAGTGTCCCGGTTGGAGACCATGCAGAAAATAAAATCTGTGTACTTGGAGTAAGATAAATAGTGGAGATGTGCCATTTGCTAGGCTGTCCACACTTAGGGAGTTACAGAACACATTGTCATAAGTGAAGGAGGGGGCACACCTTACATTGCTCTTTGCTAGGATGCCAGAGAGTGGACTGAACCTGGAATCAGGCAAAGACAAAACGAAACACAGTAGATGAGGGCTAAAGCTAGAGGAATTCAGCCTGAAAGGTTCTCCTTTTTAAGAGCAAGCGACATTTTTTTCTTAAATTGTGGAATAATTTAGCAGGGGAAGTACCAGAGCCTTTCCAAAAAGGGTTTGTCTAAAAGACACATCATAGTGCTTTAGCTGGTTGCCTAAAGGCTGTGCTGTCTGAGAAGGAAGAAAAGATGGTTGTGTGGTCCAATTTAGTCAGTGGATCACACTTTTAAGCCATTTGTGCTGTTACTGTGACTAAAGCATGACACAAACCTGAAGATGTCTGCCCTGTTGCTGGAGGTCTGTGCAGGAGCAGATGCCTGGCATCCCAAAGTGAACAGATAAAATCAAGATGTCCCATGCAAAAAGAATTGTAATGGTGTTAATTTCACAGTCCTTCCAGGGCTTTTGAAGCCAGGGATTGACAGAGGAGTCAAGAGAGGTGGCTGCTAGGCCACTAGGGAGCTCATGAAGCTCCCACATGAATCCTGGTTTTCAAAGAAACTTTGTGGGCTGTTTCTGTGGGGCTCCTGTGACTTTGACTGTTTCAGCTGGCTGTCTTTCCCTGCCAGAACTCTTCTTTATTTTTGAGCAAGAAAAAAATCTCCATCTGAGGGAGGTCAAGAGAGCAACAAGTTTATGAAAAGGACAGGACTCAAATTAATAAATGTGGGTGGGATGGGGATGGTGAGGTGCAGTCATCTTTCACATCTAGTCACCCATGTTAATCTGTCCTAATTGCATTAGAGAGAACGAACAGGCAGCAGAGCTGATGTTTGCTGAGGCTGATGTTTGTAACAGCTCTGGACATCTGCTGGGGGATTTCACCAGGTCAGCTGTGCTGAGGGCAAAGATGCCGATCCCAGATCCCAAGTGAAGGCAGACACTGACTGTATGTGTGTACACGTGTCTGCACTAGACTAGTGACAGGGATGTAAATATATGTATGCATAAATGCTCTCAGGAAAGACAGCTTAAAAGTTTGATGAATATAATCCCCCTTCACTCCAAACCTAGGTGAGACCCACACTTTACATGTTGAAAAACAAGCTCTTAATTTTTCATTTGCTCCTCTTGCACTTTGAACATGATGTTTTCCCAGCAGATAACATTTATTCTGTCCCCCATGTGCTGTCTCATTCAGACTATTCTTCTCTGGTGAAGCTTTTGAACAATGAATTTTGTCATTGAGGCTTCAGTGCAGGCCAGAGTCTGAGTCTCACTAAGGACAAACTTTCCTCAGGAAAGGTGGGCAAGATCTGGTCTGGGAGCTGAACATCACCTAGAACTGATGTTTTTGGCATTTCAGTCCTTTTAAACTTATAGATACATTTCTCCCAACACCATGGTTTTGCTATGTGCAGATCAGCAGCAATGGGGAGGTAAAAATCCTTGTCTGAAGCCTCCTCATGGCATTGCTGTACCCAATATGCATCACCTGTGCATGGAGGTGACAATCTGTTTTAATGATGCCTTCAAGCCCTTTTGGCCTGCGCACACCTGCAGGTGTGGTATCTGTGGGTGGGGAAGAGTGGAGAAGAGCAGCATGGGAGAGCAGAGACCTTGTGTGCATATTCTGTTGATCCAGCAGCTGCAGGGAGTTTGCATTTTCTAACAATGCCCTCATTACCTGCCCCCCCATCTTGCTTTCCTTGTTTGTTTTCTGTCTTTAGGTATGGTATGTGAAGGCAGGGAGCTGCCCTGCAGCAGAGCACTGAGCTGGGTATGAAATGTGATGTGTAAGAAAACCTGCCAAGTAAAGGCCTTGTCCTGGGCTCATCTTCCTCTCATCCTTCCTCCTTCTCATCTCTTTTCCCAGTCACCTTTTCAGTCCACCCTGTGGTCCCACAGGAAAGCAACAGCCTTTCCTTTCTGCAGGGAACTGGTTGGCATCCCCATCACCACGGCTGTAGCAGCATCCACAGGATGCAGCCATGGATAGCTTCTTTTCAAGGTACATCCTCCCCCTCCACAGGACAGTTAAGAAAGCAGGGAGCCTGCATTCATCTCCTTTTCCTCATGCTGTAAAACTGGCCCTGTTTTAAGGTATCACAAATTTTGGCTGGCCTGAGTGTGGGGAAACCAGGATGCTGTCAGTGCTCCTGCCCAATGAAGGGAGAAGCAAACCTTGGTTTACTCTGGGTGGGATGTTTCAGGCTGCTGAAGGTCTGGGGCTATTCCTCCTAATAGATTCATTGGTTGTCATGTGGCTTTCAAGGTTATTCAGGTTTTAAAAAAGGATTTCCCCCCCACTTTTCCCCACTTAACTGTTGGCCTTTCCTTCTTCCAGTGGATTTAGAAAAAACACTCATAGTATGCCAGGCCTCATCCCGTGGGAAACACTAAATGAGATTTAATGATTAACATCTATTTCCAAGCCACCAAAAAGGAGCTGACACTCTTCCTGCTGTTAGGTGCTAAGCAATAGGCACTGAGCTGTCTGTACTTACCTTGCAAGTGGTGATCAGTCTCACATATGTGGCTGGGAGTCTTGTGTGTGGTGGCCATCCCCACATGCCTGCTCTGTTTGGTACGCCTTCCCCAGAGGTGAGGGCTTGGGACCTCTTTCCAAAGTGTCTCTGTGCTGGTACAGGATGAACTGCAGAGCATCCTGAGAAAGGATGGACACCAACTGGTACAGCTCAGTGAACAGCCAAACTCACCTCCAAAGCATGGAGAAGTGCTTTTAATTTAAATACACAGGCACTTTAAAGTCTGGGGAGCAATCTCAGAGAATGACAGTGCGACCCAACCTGCCTGGGCTTTCACACACCAAATTGAAGAGAGCAGCACAGCTCTCAGTTGCAACAGGGGCAATTTAGAGAGGGATTTCCCTGAAGAGAGAGGTAGCCCTTGGCAGCAGAAACTTCTTGTCTTCTTTTGATGCTTTTTACAGGATTTCAATGGCATTAAATCCCTCTGAGTCCTGCAGGTGCGCTTTTTCTCCCAAGGTAATGCTGTTGGGTGGAAAATTGCCTGTAAGTTGTCCATCTGAGTGTAGAGTCTGGGGAGTTGACTTCTTTTTGTGAATTTTGTCAATGTATTTATTTAACATTAATGTGTGGAAAATATATATTTACAAGAAGTTAGCCACCAAGATAACCAGTAAAAACCTTGATGGTCTCTCTCAGTTTTGAACAGAAAGTGTTGTTCTCTGCACTGCTAAGCCAACCCAAATCAGCACAAACAATCGTTAAGCATTAGCAAAGGCTGTGAATGCCAATAGTCCTAATATTAAGCTCTCCCTGGAATTGTCTGACTCGATTGCATCCTGTTACACATGCAATCTGCTTTCTGCTATCGGCAGATAGGCTGGCAGACATTTAAATTCTCATTTAGAAAAATACGAGACTGCTTGGTTTGGGACATTTGGGGTTTTTCTCTGGCTTTTTTTGTTCTGATGAAATGTTATGGGTTCCCAGAGGGCAGCCTGGGGAAGGGCTTGATCTCTCTTGGGGCTGAACAGCAGCAGCTTGCTTTTGGGCTGGTATAGTCCACAGTAGGGGCAGCTGAGAGGAAGGGCGAGCCTTGTTAGGTGTGTGAGACATCAGTGTGCTGCTCCCACCTCCATCCTCATCCTCTGTCCCTTAATGGATTTATTTTCCAAGGAGACATAGGAGAAGGAGATGCCAGCATTCTGCAGCCCAGAGAGGCACAAGCCTTTTTGTGGGATTTTGTGGTGCAAGGAGACAGCATGAGGGACATGGCGGGAGCTAGGTCTCATGGAGCTGGAGTTTGGGCTAGGCACAAGGATAAACTTAAATCTTCCTTGGGACACTGAGGGAAAGAGAAGTTGTTCTTACATGAACAGTGAGGTTCTACCTCCTCAAACTATTGTGCTTCTTCTCCTCCTGACACAAAACACGGAGGAACAGGGAGAGCCCCCTCTTCCCATCACAGCCTCCTGCAGCCATTCGGGCAATCCTGGCCCTCGGGGCCACGTCCCACTGCTGCGGGAGTCACCACCTGAGTGAACAGGGCTCCTCCCGAGCCTCCCACCCTCCTCCCCATCACCTCTGCCTTGCCCAGATGAAAGGTTCTTTGCTGGAGACACCTGGCAGCACTGGCCCCTGCAGTCGCCTTTCAGTCTCGTGGAAGATTTCCCTGTGCAAACTCTCCCGGCTGCCAGAGGTGAGAGGCTGCTGCTGCCGGCGGTACTGCCTGACCGGGGATGCCAGGTACTGACACAGCCTGTGGTGGCATTAAACACTAATGCATTTACTCCATTTAACTACGGGCAAGGCATTTCCAGAGGATTTAAAATGTGCGGGGACATGAATTCCCCCTCCTGAATGCTTATGTGTAAGTCTCTCATTTGCACAATAGTGAAGGTGTCAAGAGGTTTCCTGTAGGATTTGGCTGGGATGCCAACCCTGAGGGCAGCTTTTGCATCCTTAGGTCTGCTGTGTGGGAATGATCTTTAGATGTTGGCAACCATCATACAAACACATCTGCCCAGCTGCTTTGTCCTGAGAGAATATTTTCTGATTTTTGGTCGTGGCTCCATGAGATAATGAACTGTAACCATGTTCTGGCATATCTATCTGTATACAAATCATTAACCTAGTGAGAAGAAAATAATTTGCCCAGCAAAGTTTAGCTCCTTGGTGCTGCTTTACACAACCAAGTTCTATAAGCAAACAAAACCTGACAACCTCATTTTTGCCTGTAATGGACCACAGCTGTCCTGTTGACTGCCTCCTGAGAGAGGGCTGCACATGTGCCCGGTCAAGGAGTGGCATTAAATGTGCCTAAGCCATGCTTGAGGACTTGAGGGATGTTTGGTGAGCATATTTCCTCCATGGAAGACACTTTTTTGGAGGGGCCTGGGAAGCCACAAGGTGCAGCTACAACCCAGCTGATGGCATATCCTTTAACCTGCTTTCTATCAACATGTGAAAACCATCCTCCCTCATTCCTTCAGTTCTTTGCACCAGGGCTAGGCTGGGCCTGGGGGCTGGTCCCCTTGTACGTGGTGGGAGGGAGAACTGCTGGGTGGTTTAGGGCAGTTTGGTTTAATCTAATCTGCCAAAAACAGTCTCAAGGGAAACTGAGGAGACAAAGGAATGCCAGGCTTGCCTGATGGCTGCACTGCTGGGGAGACACATGCTAAAAATCCTCAGGCAAATGTAGGCAGCCTAGGAGAACCAAAGGGTGTTTTGGTTGATGCTCTGAAGTGCTCCGGGAACAAAGTTAGGACTACCAGTTGAACAGCAGGCTCATGGCTCCAAAATCCAGGCTCAACATGCTCTTTTCAGGCAGCCTACAAACCTCTTGCTTCTTCACCCTGCTCTGCAAGGGACCAGACCAAATTACTGGAAAGGTGGCTACTGCACGTCTCTCCCACCTCCTTTCCCATTTCCTCTTGGCTTTGTTGGGAAAGAGCATGTTGGTGGTATTCTCCCTGCCACAGCTGAGCCTCCAGCTGCATGGGCAGGTGTGGGGACTGCACACCTGCCACTGTACCTAGAGGCCAAGTTTGTTCCTTGCAAGATCTGTTGGGCAGGAAATGGCTCCTGCCAAAGAAAGGAGCTTCATAAGGAAGGGGCAAAGGGGCATTATGTCACTGCCAGCTCCCCTTCAAGGAAGCAGAGATCTCAGGAGCACCACTAAACACTTCCAGGGAACTAATCCCCTACTCAGAGATGGGGCAGGAGATGGTGACTGGACCAAGCCCTGCTGAGAAGGCTAGGATAAGAAGCTGCTTACATGCTCTCAGGGGAAACTCCTTTCCCTTTTCCAGGTGACAGGTTTATGACACGTGGCTGAAGGATACTCAGTTTCTCAGAAGTCACAAACATCCCTCAGTGCCAACAGCTGCCAAATTTATTGTATTGTCTTGGGGTGTGAGTATGACTGCATATGCATAGTGACACATGTATATGTACATATATATGAAGATTCATATGTATACATATATGCATGTGTATGGCATGTGTACCCAAAGCTTTTATCAATGAACAGGGTCTGACTCAGTAGCACAGAGATGTCACATCATGGCACATGTTCCCCCCCATCCCTGGCTCCCTCCCTCCCTCCTTGGGGGCTTTAGGGGGGGGGTCTTCTCTCATGTGTGGGTGCAGGGGCTCAGCAGCACAGCCTTTGGCACCAGCTGCTTCCCGTGGAGCAGCTGTGAGTCAGCACAGGTGGCAGATGATTCATCTCCCACATCAGTATGATGCTCATCTGCACAGTCTCAGGTTAGATGTGTTTTTTTCTATATTTTGCTTTTTTTTTAATGGCAAGATGATTAATCTCCTTGTGCTGGTACTTCAAAAGCTTCACTCCCAGGGGCACTGTCTTTTGTGGTTGGTCTTCTAAAGAAAACTTTGCTACCACTTCCCTTCCTCTGTGCTAAGCTGCGTTGTCTGGATTTTTGCACTTTGCTCCTTCCTTTCATGTTGACTTATGGTTGGCTTTTTGTAGCATCCAGATAGCATTAGCAATCCAGGAGTGATAATTTTCCCTGCCACCTCATCCCTAATAATTTAGGAGGACAGTGACTACCACAACATCCTCCAATCTCAGTCTTGCAGGACTTGGTCTAAAGGTGGTGAAATGGTTTGGCTGAAAATGTCTTACACTACCAGAAAATCTCCCCAGCTGCCTCTCCTTGGATTGAGTGGGCATGCCCCTCCTGAAGGAAACCAAAACACTCACCCAGCATGGAAAAACACATATTCAGCTTTTAGCAAAGCAGAGGTGAAATCCTTTCATCTACCAGCAATGTTAGATATTGGTCCTCAGTTATAATTGCTGGCTCCTGAAGTGGAGAGAAAGAGCTGCTGGAGGTAATGAGCACTGGGGACATGAGGGCTTTAAAATGGGTGTTTCCAAGCATCAGCTGGAGATGGACAAGAGGACATCAAAGAGCCAT
Source organism: Cyanistes caeruleus (assembly GCF_971803275.1). Lineage (NCBI taxonomy): Eukaryota > Metazoa > Chordata > Aves > Passeriformes > Paridae > Cyanistes > Cyanistes caeruleus. The sequence continues at coordinate 47,973,153 of NC_141705.1, forward strand.
GAGAGTGGTCCAGACAGCGAGAGAACTTCCAAAGTACAGATATATCCAGAGGAAGGAAATACCCTTTCTTCCTGGAAGAAAATATCCCCAGGGATGTGGAAAAGAGGGACAGTGAAGGGGGAGGTCCAGTCCCTGGCATGGATGCAGCAGAGACCACATAGCTTTCTGTCTTTGATTTTAGTGTTAGTGTTTCTTGAAAAATAGTAATAGTTTTTTCAGAATACTCTGGCAGGTGTGAAATATGTCCTCACCACTGATAATGTTTTTACTCCTTGTGGTGCTCCCTCTGAAGTGGGCTGTAAAAAGCCTGCCTTTCTAATTGAATTTGTGTGTAGATGGAGAAGGTGTAATCTAAGATAATTAATGCTAATTAATTATTGCATGGTCAAATGAGCAGGAAATGCATATAGAAGCTTGAAAAAAAATTAATTGTATGAAAATAGGATAATTGCTTGTGTGTTCAGATACACATTTATCTGAGCAAGCATATACTCAGCATTTTAAAAAGGTTTCTTTTTTTTATAAAAGAACACATTTCCTAAAAAACTCCCTACTGCATATTAAGAAAACCCCAAAGCTAGCAAAAAATAGATGAAGTTAAGAAGAGGCTAGTTTCAGTATCACTTGCTTTTGAAAGGGAAAACACAGACATCTCACAGCCTACTGCACCCTCACCATACAATTACAATTTTTTAACAATTACCATTGTTTAGAAAAAAAACCAAACAGAAAAAGCTAAATTTTGATTATTTGTCTCGGAGAGTGCAGTGCTTTGTTTTGTAAGGAACTGCAGTGAGGCTGGAGAAAGCCAGGTGAGAAGGCTGAGGGGTAAGTGGCTGGGGCCCAGAGGATGGAAGAGTGCAGAGGCAAGATGAAGATTTTTACCTCTGCCACATCTTGGCCCAAACACCCATTACAGCTGCTGCAGAAAGAAGCTGGTTTCCTTACAAATACAAAAATACTTGCTTAGAAACTCTCCAGAGCTATCAGGATTCAGGTTTTCTTCCCATATGTTTTTTCCCCTGTCAGCCCCCTGACCATGGTGCATGATGAAATGCTCCTCCTCAGCAGCTGAGGCTGGAGGCAGGAGGAGATGGTTGCTGCAGTTTGGGAAACTGGGGTTCCTTAAAAGGGTTCACCCTGTGGGGTTCTCTCTCTCTCCACAGGCTCTTGTGCTTAGGCAGTGCAGCGTTACATTGCTAAGCAGGTGCACCACCTCTGGGTGGGATGCGTGGGTCAGTTTCTGATGGAAAATCTGTCCAGGGAGCATGAGATGGACTCCTGGGAGAGAGATTTAAAATAGATATCTTTATAACCAAAATTTATCACTTTCTCCCTCCTCCTCATCCAAGGATTTTGATTTTAGATGGCTTACCAAAAAAGCAAGCTTGCCAAAGGTTTGCAAAGAGTTGCTTGGTGGGAAATCCAATTTTATCCTAAAAGTGTGTTTGATTCAGAAATTCATCCTAACTCTTGTCTGAAGACTTGCAGTTCTCAGACATGTGTTTCTCTGTTTACGCCTTTCCTCTGAGGAGAAAGCGGTAGGAAGATGACTGGAGCTTGGACCTTTTTCCATGGAAGGGCACCACAGTTTGGTGGTGCACCTTAGTACCAACTTTCTACCATCTTTGGAGAAAAAGAAAGAAAGATGGAGGAGCTATCCTTGGAAATGGATAATGGGCTCAGCATTTTCTGGGACATACTCTTGTCTGGGGGGCTGGAGGAGGAGCTTAGTGTTGCACCTAAAGACACAATTAAGGCCTCAAAAATATCTAACAGCTAAATTCTCATCTCTAGAAGGCTGCAGCAACACTGATTTGGGATTGATTGAATATTTTATCCAGGCACAGGCATCAGGTTGGCTTCCAGGAAGTGGGTGGATGAAAATGTGAGGGGGAGTGTGTGATTTGTATTAAAACAGAAATAATCAGTTAAGCCAATAGTGGTTCCAGGGAGCCCCAGTAGACCATTTTCAGTAATTGATTTTTTGGGAGCCCCGTGGATAGAGCTTTTCTTTTTTTTTCATAATGGATCTGTCCTCTGATGATTAACTAAATAATTCCTCTAGCAATTATATCCTCTCTGACATAATGACAGTTTCATGGCTTAGAAGTTACTGGGAGATGCTCTGATTACCAAGCCTATGCAGCTTACCCCCCTGGGGCAGTCCTACCTCATCCTTCCAATATCCCCATCCCTCTCAGCTTTGTCTGTCCCCACAGCTTGAGCCCCATGCTCTGTCCTCTGCGCTGCCCACTTGCACGTGAGAGCCTCATTGCAAGTGTAAATGTGACAGAGATGGCAAACAGCTCCAACCCTGGCCCCAGCACAAGGGTTGTGCCTGGTCCCTCGCTGGGTGCTGAAGCCTGTGGGGCAGGGAGGGAGGTGTTGGCACATGCAGGGGTGGCTGCAGAGTGCAGGAATTGGGGCACAGTCGTCTTGTTTCCCGCCTGGAACCTCAGCATTCGGTGACACTGGGGATGCAGTGGTGCTGGGTGGTAGCTCAGGCAGGAGTGACTTGTTTTCTCTCAGGACAAGTCTATGGCTATTGGACAAACCTTATCTTGTCCTAAGCTTGCCATAGCTTGACAAGACATAGCCATAGCTATAGAACAAGGATATGGCTGTAGGCTTGTGAGCATTTGCAGTTGGAGGTGTGACTGCTCACGCAGGAAGGGTCTTCATCTGCATGTAGCGCCAAATGTGACACAGACAAATTGTCTGGATGTCAAGGTTGCACACTGAGGTGCATTTTGGGCATACCTAGGGCATAAAAACATATTTCTGGTATTCTATTATTTTGTATTTAAAATTGCCTCTTTAACTCTAGTAGTAGAGCATGATTAACCACTTTCACCTTTGAGTGGGAGCTGCACAGGCACATCTTTTCCCAGAAGAAAGCTGTAAACTTGAGGGTGTGTGATGGAGACAAGTCCCTATGGCCACTGGCCAACAGCAAATGATTACAAACCAGCAGGGCACTCACTTCCTTCAGCTTCATATAAACCAGATAATTATCCTTTGGCTTCGGTATCGTCAGTGCAGTGTTGGCTTGTCAAGTTGGCAGGAGCCTGTTCAGTCTAAGCAACAGGAAGTTTCCTCTGTGAATACTTAAAATTTTAATAATTATTTATTGAATAAGTAGGATGAGAGCCAGGACGTACCAGAAGTGTGAGGAGTTTCCCAGGTGACTTTCAAAAGTCTTTGAAATACTAACAGGTCCTGCTCTAAAGTTATTAAAAGGAAAGAAAATCCTCTCTAAAGAGCTTTTGGTTCTTCTTCTTGCTCTCTTTCCCTCCCTCATGTATCTGGTCAAATCTCTTCAATTTGCCTTTATTTAGTGAAGTTAAGGAAACATTTTTTTTAATAAACTGAGTCCTTCATGAGTGATCTTGGTGGAAGAGATAGAAGAAGAGAATACAAATCACAGCACTGTATTTATTCCTGACAATGGGAGCTGTTGCTGCTAGTCCCGAGACAAACAGATAAGTCCAGTAATTATAGATAAGTGCTTTTGTTTGATCTGTATAACAATTTCTGCATTTTCAGGTAATTTCCCTTAGGCGTTCATAGGCAGGTGGGAAGCTGTTCTTATACAGTCTGTATTTTAATCTATTTTCAATTTACTTCTTTATGAGCAGACAAACAACTTTCTTCCATTTTTAGGACTAAGCCTTTTCCTGAGACGGTATATGAGCTGAAGTTATGACAGGTTTTTAATATTATACTTTCTGACTTCTGCCCTTTCCTCCAAGTAAGTCAACAAATAAAATACCCAGTTGCTCCATTCTTGATTTTTCCCAGTAGAAAGAACTTCAAAATGCCCTGGCCTGTTGCAAGCCCATCTTACAATACAGAAGGCGAAAGCCCTGGTGAAGATTTGTCCTAAGCCTGCTAGGAGTTATAAAAACTTCTCCAGAGAAGTGAGAGTGGTGTGTGAATAACTCAAAGCATTCATTTTCCTAGCCTTCAGATTCCTCTGAAAGCCCACTGGGATGTTTTCCAGAGGTATAAACAGACACAGAGGCGCTTTGCTAAATCCCATTCGCAAGCTCACACGCAGTCAGAACTTCAGGGCTGCTTGCAGACATGCTCCCCTGCCCAGGAGGTTTGAAATCAGACATGAGCTGAAACAAAGCCAAAGTGATGGGGCAGGCTGGGGAGTTAGCAGGATGGCTCATGCAAGTGTTCAGAAAGTGCTTGCCTGTCTGAAATAGCCCCACTCTGCTGGTGGCTTTGGGTGATTGTGAGAAGTTTCTGCAAAGGAAGGGTGTATTTTTTGATGTCTGGGGTGAATGCAATATTAGGCTGCTTGTCAGTTTGACTGGCAATTGTTCTTTTAGTGGTGAAAGAGCAGAAATTCAAGAAGACCTAAAGCAAACTAGGTATGTTGAGCTTTGCATCTTGCTCCCCCTCCTCTTCTCCACCCTTTCTGGTCCCGAGAGCAGTAGCCTTGCTTCAGTACAACAGCATTCACTGCTCCTACCTCGAGGCTCAGTTTGACCCTAACAGCACCCCGAAAAGGAGTGGCCAGTGGGTCTGGCTGAAGAAGAGAGGAGGGTGGCTTCCTTTTGGGTTTTTTTGTGTCCAGCTGAATGCTGATGCTGAGTCAACTGAATGGTGGTGCAGAAAGGCAATGAGAGTGTGGCCCAAGAATCACAGAATCATAGAATGAGTTGGAAGTGAATATAAAGATCCCCCAGTTCCAACCCTGCTGCCATGGGCAGAGACACTTTCCACTAGAGCAGGTTGCTCAACACCCCGTCCAACATGAGTTTGAACAGTTCTGGGAATGGGGAAGAAATTTGCTTGCTCTGAGCAGTACCTTGTGGCGGCTGCCTCCTGATGAGGGACAGTCATCCTTTGACAGTGCAAGACCTCTTGTGATCAAAGGAAACATCTCCCTTGGCAGTGCTGTGACCAAAAGCCATGTCTCAATGGATTCCCACTCAGCTTCTTGCAATGAAGCTTCAAGGATGTTTCAATGAAGTTTCTAGAGCCTGATGAGCTCTAGAGTTTATTAAGCATCTTGTCTGTATCTCAGTTACTGCCACCACCTTAATGAAAAAGCTGATGTTGAACTGAATGAAGAAATTTAAGTATAAGGCAAATGGAGAATGAGGCTCCCATTTTGGACTAAGGGATATCTAGTGGGCTCATATTGGACAGTGTGATTGTGCCATGCAGTGAGCATGGGTGTTTAATTGTGGGCCATGTTAGTGTTAGCTAGGTGTAAAGGGAATGAGTGTCTAATAAGTATTTGACACAGCTCACTATCAGTCATGGTAGATTAAATAACAAGATGTACATTAACTCATTTAATAATTAGCTACCATCATATCAACTTGATAAAAGAGTACTATTAAGTTAGTCTGACATTGTATTAATACAGTCTTTAATTTTTAACACAGAAGATTAAGATAAAGTGGCTGTTAAGGATTGTATTGTAACACCTTTTCCAGCTGTGTTGGGGTAAATATCTTTCTGAACAGCATTTGACATGTTAACCCCCATGTCTGGTATTTTTCTGAAACTTTGTATTAATTGCTCCTTTGCCTCCCTTTCCTTTGGGAAAGAGCAAACTTGGAATGAGCACCTGCCACAGCAGAGCCAGTTTCAGGGGAGGAAAGGTGAGGAGTGAAGTGAAGAGCAATGACCATCCCATGCCAGGGACCACAAGGAAGAAGGATGGGTGAAGGACCTGGCTCAGGTCTTTTGTGGGGCTCTCCATTCTGCTCAAGTTCTTCATTCACCTCTCTTTGCATTACTTTATCTGTGTAAAAATAGTAATATTGATGGGGTTTTTTCTGTGTCATGTTGTTTGCTGTGTCACTGCTGGCATTGCCGTACTTTGTGTGGGGTTAACCACATTTCCTGGGGTGGTTTGGGAGGTCGTGAGAGCGCAAGAGCTGCTGTCCTGTGTGCATTTCTGTTGACCACACGGAAAGTCTGGGTTTATGCTAATATGGCAACAAAAGTGATGTGTGGTTTGCCAGTGACTTAAGCTGGTTACACCCAGAAGATACCTTTCTCATAGTGAAATTGAGTAGGAAGTCGGATGAAAAGCAATCATTTGGGTTATATTGTATAAATTTGCTTTGTGCATATTTTGTCTTTTATTTTGCTTCCATTGGTGCGGGGAGGTTTTGTGCTAGCAGTGCTTTTCTGAGCCCTTCAGGTAGCATCCTCTGGCAGGATTTTTGATCCCTTGCCTTCACTTCTGGATTTTAAAGCCACGCAGGGGAAGACTGCTGGCAGGAATCACACCCAGCAGTAGGTGGGGATACAGCAGCCTCTGGCTCTGCTTTGTCCTCTGGCCAAAACACTGGTGGGCACCCAGAGGAAAGCAGAGCTACAGTGGGGTTTTCCAGCAAGAATTTCCCCAGTAAAGGTGCTCCATAATGGTGCTGGAAGGATTTCTTTTGTAGGAGCTCATCTAAGCCTCTTTCAAGCCCAGGTAAGCTTTCAGCACCCGGGAGGATGTGCTGCCAGGATTGGCCAGCCACTGTGCAGATGAGTTGCTTTCCCACCTCCAACACACTGCTAGTTCTTTTCCATTCCTGGTTAGCTCCTGTGTTAAAATGAATGTGACCAATCCATGTCTGTTGAAGTGTAACAACTCATTGCCTTTGCTGTGTCACTGGACACGTCACTGCATATTAATGTGAAGGTTTTGGGGGGTTAATTTCAGTTTAAATTCAGAAACTAGATTTATTTTTTTTTTTTTCTGGTGAAAAACTGATAGAGGATGAGTATTTGGTTTGCAAATAGATATTGACTAATTTGAGTATTAATATCTGTGTTTATTGCTGACATGAAAGACCAAGTGGTCATACCATAGAGGGGTTGGAGAGATCTATATGAAAGAGGCTTGAATACTGTTATACCTGTGCATTCCTTGTTTAACACCACAGCAAAGACAGTGGTTGATATTAAAAGATAATGGTGGGCTCAGAAAAAACAGAAGTTAGCTTAAAATCATAAGAAGGAAAGGAATTTATACTCACATCTGTAGAGAGACCATTTTAGTTCTTATTTACCCTTTGGTTTTTGAGCTGCTGCTTATGCTGGAAAGCTCTTTTCATACACCCATATGCTGTATCAATACTTTTTTATTACATTGAAAATGAGGTGCACATGATATTACTCAGCTGGAGGGCCAAGGCTTTAAGAAAAGTAAATATGAAAAGATTATTGATAAAATCATGGGAGATGACAAGCTACTGTATCTGCTTAAAGTGTCTTTACTGGTGAAACATGTTGAATAGTCAGCTGGGAGTGGGTACAGGTAATGATTCTGAAAAATCACATTAGCAGTGCTCATTCAGGAAAATGAGCTCTAGATGGGAGGTGCTAATTGTTATTAATTAAACAACTTACAGATGATATGATTAGTATTGACCCACAATATTAAAACAGTAAATTACTTACAGTGTGGGCAAGACTACAATACAGGAAATTGAATAAGTTAATAAATCAAAATTAATGTGTGTCTGGAACAATTATAACTACAGTGGAACTACAGTCACTTTAAATATGTAAAGGGAAGTTCATAAAACCTAATAGTGTTGCCCTGAAAAAGGACTTCTTGGACCAAAACAGAGATACAGACTACCCCAGATCCCATGTAATAGGAGCATCAAATGAAGGGTCACCTGTTGTTAGGACAGGCTTTTCTTCCCTGTAGCTTTCTTAAAGTGGTTCAGAGAAACAGTTTAAGCTATATACAAGATACACCTCCTCAGTGAAGCCAATGAAAATTAATGACTGAAAATATCTCTCAAGACCAGTCTTTGATGTGAAGTCCTCCCAGAGATTTGCAAAAACATAAATTTCACTTAGTTTAATAATCCCAAATCCTGCTCCACACTCATAAGGGCTTTTTAAAGTGCTCTGAAACTTGGAGAATCACTAAGGGTTTAGAAGAAAAAACTACTGCTTGTTGGCTGCTGCTGGCACACTGAGCTGCCAGTGATTCATGCTGCTTTTGCTTTCTTACCAGGCTGTGTTGGTACAGCTGCTTTGTTCCAGTTTGGAGCTGAGGCCTCTGTCCATAAACTTTCTCTTGCCCTGCTAAGTCCAATGGTGATGCCTTCAGGGGCTTGAGTGGCATGAGACTGTGGAATCTCACGTAGCACTGTGAGTTTTCCATCAGTGGAAGGGAGAAGGGCTTGCACTTGTGGGATGAACTATTTCCACCACTAAGGGCAGAGGACCTTGTGTTGAAAGATGATCTTCTTGCCTTTCATTATGAAGCTGCGGGTCTTGGTCCCCTCTGGAAACAGTGGCCACTGGCTTCTGGCCTGCGGGGTTGTGAGGACACATAGGACTGCTTTTGTGGAGAGAGGGACAGGAGCACACTCTGAACCCCTGTCAGAGCAAAAGAGGTAGCATACTATGGGTCTGCTCTCCCTTATAAACTTACATGAAAACGCAGTGAAGCCTTAACACCCAATCACCAGGAAACTCCCAGCCAAAGTTGTACTCTGTTACTGAGGCAGATTTAATCAACAGGAACCAGTGCTGGAGGGCAGTGACAGATAAGCAGAGAAATTAGTCCCAGAGTCATTGTAATTAAAAACATCTGGGTGATGTCAGCCTGCCTAAAAGGCCATTTTCATGAAGAGTTTGTGAGTACTCCTAAACCCCCCTTACTAATCAGCAAGAACAAGCCTGTGCATTACCGGCCACCCTTGTTTTTCCCTCCTGTGTGCATGTCTGTGCAATATTTATTGGTTTGGATATTCCCACAAATAAAGTTTCCCACTTTTCAGTGTTGGAAAACCAATGCCATTTAAGAATTTAGAAGGACAAATTGATGGCCAGAGTCATCAGCAGATGGAAATGTTTAACAAATTTCTACATCCGCTGGAAAGACTTGCACAGATGTATCTTACCCAGAGACTTCAGCCAAGTCTTTATTTGTACATGGGGAAATGTTCTTTTTTTTATATGAGAATTTTCTTTTCACTGACATCGAACAGAAACAAAGATGCAGTGCCGCTCATCCCCACCTCTGAGGCAGCAGTGTCAACATCAGTGGCCTTCAATTAGGGACTATGTCCTTCATCTTATTATTAAATAAGTAGAAGACAAATGGGTTACTTCAGGCCAATACTGGGGGTAGCATTTTTCCACTGGGACACTGGGAGAGTTGAGCTGGGCATGGGTAGGGATGTCGAGCTGGGTGCTGCTCTGGTTTTCTCCAGCATGGGAAAATGAGGCCACAGAGAAGAAGTGGATGGGCAGGGGACACTATTATCAAGGCATGACAGCACATAGGAAGCAGGGCTGACTGCGGACAGGCACCTGTGCTGCCTATCTGGGGATGGGCAGCTTAGGGACAGGAAGGGGATTTCCCTGGCAGGGAAATCAGCCAGAGCAGGTACAGCCACGGGATGTTTTCCCTTTCCCAAGGTCAATAAGACTTTTCGATGAGGCAGGACTAGTATGCTTAATTTCTGAAAGGGATTTTTATATTTTTTTTTTAATTACTCAGTTTAATTGACAGCCGGCTGGGTTTTTTATTGTTTATAGGACATTCTTTGCCCCTGCTAAACCTCACATCCTATTGATTTAGTTTACAGTCTGAGTGAAAGTCATCCTCAATAATGCTAGCATGAGACTGTCAAGTAAAAGGGACCTCAGGCCTTTTTCAGATACTCTCCTTGCTATTTTGTGGAATCCAAAGCAGGGGGATGGATGATTCAATACAAACCTGCTGCTGCTGCAAAGGCTGGTGTGAGAAGGGGTGGTGAGGGTCACCAGGGGCTGTTGCAAGATATGCCGTGCAGTGAAGTATCACTGACATCTTCATTAATGAGCTGCTGCAGGGAATTTTAATTGCACTAAAATTAACCTAGGGTATTATTTAAGCATTTTATCAAGCTGTTCTAATCTGCTTTTTGCAGGTGTTTATAACATAACCATAGCTGGAGTATTTTTGCATGCTACAAAGCTCTCTTAAACTCTGTGAACATGTTACATTAGAGACTGGGTTTTCTCTGTGAAAGCATCTCCCTGGAGCAGAGAGGGCTTGCTTTGTCTTTCCTGTACAGAAGAGTGGAGGGATTTTTTTTGGATGAGGCCACTCTAATACATTCCAAGCTCATTGTGACTTTATGGCAGCAGAGAACCTCATTCCTTAGCCCCACACTTTCAGGAGCAGCCTGTAAGACGCGGTGCTGTGTGCATCAGGCCGGTTATCCTGGTGCTGGCTCACAGAGGTGTGGAGCTTTGGTTTCCCACAGGCCCCGGCGGGATCCTCTGCAGCTCTGAAACAAGCCCGCAGGCTGAGTGCACCACAACCCATGCGTGAGAAAAATAGCAGCTGCTTTTGTAGTTGTTTCAAACAAAAGGGAAGGAAAAGAGTCACATTCACGTTCTCCGACCTCTTTGCTGCAATATGCTCACCATATTTCTCCTGGGCCACAAGAGGTCATGTTTTCTAAAGTGCACAAATAGCTCTCCCAGTAACCAGGGCTATTTTGAAGACACTTTTCTGTTATTTTTTTTCTCTGCCATGCAGTGTCTTGAAAACACTTTAACTTTCTGCTAAACAGAAAGTAAGTTTTCTTAAAGAGATTTGTGTTGTAGGAGTACTCACAGAAGGAAACCCTGCCATGCATTAAGAATACCTATCTAAACCATTTCAATTTGTATGAAAGTGTGTCATCAATCCCATGAGATGAATGAGCTGCATCTGGGCAAGGTCAGACATGCTGTCTTTTAACCAAGCTTCAATGACAAGTCATGAGGCAGCAAAGTCCATCCAAGCAAAGAAACAGTCAGAGGAAAGCTTGTTGGCAGCCCTGCTGCCTCATCCTGCTCTTCCTTCCCTTGCAGCCCCCAAAAGCTTCCTCTGTGGAGAGGGTGAGAGTGTCCTGCCAGAAATGCTGTATGGCTGGGGTGGAGTAGAGTTTTCATCTGCCTGCCTTCCCAGAGCTAATTCCCACCTGTGTCCCCAGGCTGACTATGGTGCATTCTAAAAAAACGTAAGGAGGCCAAAGGATGCCCATAGGATGAGGTGGGGAGAGCTTGTCCAGCTGCATTTGTTGCTGCTCTACCTCCCAAGGCAGCAGTGGATGAGAAGTGCAGGCCCTAACTTTTGTCCAGCTCTAAAGCCTTGTACAACTTAACAGACCAGATCAAAGGCCTCTGCGGCTTAATAGTCACTTCCCTCCTTCCCTCCTAGCCTTCTGCTAAGGCAGTGCCGGGAGGACAAACCTGAACCAACAGGCTGAGAGCACAATCACCTGTTTTCACAGGGAATGACGTTTGTGCTTCAACAACCAGGAATAAAAAGCCAGAGACCGACAATTTGCTGAGTGCCACAGCCTACTGGTTATTAGGCATGTACAAACCTGAGGGAATGGCTGCTCCCACAGCCTCGTGCTCAGCTGGAAGTGGGCAGGGGACGTGCTGATGCTTTTGCTGCCCTTTGCATTGCTCATCAGCCTCAACCCTCCTTGCTCCAGCAGTGAAAACTGGTGGTACCCGCTCCACTGGGATCCGGGATCTGCCATTCCTGACAGCAAAGCACCACGGGTGCTGGTGGTGATGCACTGAGGGCAAAGAGATGAAACTGCTTATTCTTGTCACTTGGATTAACTAGAAGAGTCTGTGATGGTGCAAGGGAGGCAGGGGATCCCTAACAGGCGTATCTTTAGGTGAAGTGCTGTCTTTACCCCATGGCATGGCTCCTGGCAGTGAAATCTATTTTGTACCTTACTGTTTTCCCTGCTCCCATGTCCCAAAATGTTATTTCTGAACAACTCAGCCTGTTTATTGGTGAAGTTGATCATAAGAGCTGCTGCAGATGGTATTGGAAATTACAAGTTTTAAACTTTGGAATGTCAGCAGTATTTCCAGTTTTCTTGTCAGACTGGCTGCATTGAAAACAATAAGGGAAACTTCTAATAATGACCTGATTCTTCCTGAAAAGCAAAGGCACAGGGCAACTTGGTCCTTGTCACCTGCAGTGTACGGTGACAGATCATTATCAGAGGAATGAGATCAGGATTTATGGAATGGCTTGCTCTATAGCAAGTGGGTGAATGTAGTGTGATGCTTCTCATGAATATTCATTCCCATTTTAAAAGTGACTTTACATCTGCCATTCTGGGGTAGTTGGTGTCTCTGGAGACGATTACTCACTTAGGAGTACTGGCTAATTTGTTTGCCTTGAATTTTTTAAAAGCCGAGGTCCTTTGCAGTGTGTTTTCCAAGTGAGATGTTTTTTACAGAGATGGGAGTAATAAACACTGCCCCATGGGGTCCTCTCCCTCAGCCTGCCACAAGAACAAGTCTTCCAAATGCTGGTGGGGGTGGGGTGGGGTGGGGAAGGCTTTTTGCCATGGTACTGAAGGGAACTGAGGGTGAGCCAAATTATGGCTGCTACTGTCTTTCTGATTTTGGAAGGAGATTATCTTGATATCAAGTATTTTATAGCATGCCTCAAACTTCCTCTGAATTTTTTTCAAATTTCATGCAACAAAGTTTTATTCTAAATACGGACATCGGAGTTTAGATTGGTAACAGTGCTGGGTTAGGGCTGTGTCCAAGTGTTGTGCTGAAGCTGAGTAACACCATTTGCTAGGCAGCAGTTTTGCTCTTGATACCCAGGAATGTGGCAGAAATGGGAGCACACAGCACAGGTGGAACCTCTGTCTTTGGAGGGGGCTGGTTGCCAGCATGCAAGGTTGCAGGCTGCAGCATGCAGGCTGACCAAGTCCAGCCTGCACGGGTTTTAGGAAAAGCAGCTCCATCACTCCAAAAAAACTGGAGATCTTCAAAAGCTAGAGGTGCTGACCATCTTGGGGAGCCCCAGCTGGCTCCTTTCTCTGCTCTCCACAGCCCCCTGGCAGGCAGTGACAACTCTGCCAGCCGCTGGGAATACATTTGCTCTAAACATTATCGAGCTGCTGTTTAGATGGTTAAGAGCCTGTTTGCATTAGGAGAGGGGAAAAGGGGCCACGTAGTGAACAAAAGAGCTCCTGCAAATCTTTCAGTGTTCTCCAGCTTGTCTGCAGGTGAACTGGTTACAGACAACACCTATGTTGGACTTCGTGTGACTAAAAGTGTGGGGCAGCCCCTGCTCTGGTGCCTGGACATGAAGGGGTTCTGCGGGAGTTGCCAGCCCTGCCAGAGTCTCTCCTTGAACTAGTCCTGCCCCAGGCTACAGCGAGGCCAAGTGTGGGACCCAGAGGGAAGGATGCATGGAGAGGCAGCCCAGCAACCCCCACCAGTGCATTTTTCTTGGAGTATCACTGTAGGTTGGTTATTTGGGTTGCAGATTTTTTTTCTGTAAAACATTTACTGCATTAATAAAGAATGTTTCACAGGGCTCTGCTTTTAAAAGAAAAGCCAAAGTAACTTTGCAGGGTGTTGCCAGCCCTACCCACACAACTACTTTTAGCTTTAAAAGACCTTATCAAGTTGAGCACAACTGACAGGTCATATTTTGAGGAAGTGAGCCAAAAATGTTTTCAATATTTATTTGGGTAAATTCAAGTGCTGAGCTGTTTAACCCCAATGCTCCTTCTCATCTGCTCCCTACACACATTTTAAAATTTGTTTTGTAAAGGAGAAATGTAGCTTGGCTATTTATGCACTGAAACATAAGTGTGTGTTTTCTGCAGTGTTGTAAATATGTGGATGATCATTTAGTGAAAGGTAACCAGGGGGAATGGGAAGAAAACCCCCAAAGGTGATTTCCATCAGTGCTTCCAGGCTTCACTTCCACTGTTATGCAATTAAATCCAATTCAGCTGATGCATTAGTTACCCAAAATGGAAAGACAGAAGGTTTATATCTCTTTCCATTATTATGAGTATGATGAAAGTACCACAGGACCCCATCCGCGATAGGGACCGCTATTGTCTGAGACACAAAGCTGAGTAATAAACACAGTCCCCAGGGAAGATTCTCAGCTGGTGTAAATTATCACGGCAATTAATGTGCTATTTTGAAGTATGACAATTTACAACAGATAATAATCTTCCTCCTGGCCAGAAAGAATTACTGATTTTTAGCGCACGATTCTATAAAGCCAGCTACAATTGCAAACTGCCCTGATTTACATGCTTGGCTAAAAACCACCTTCTCTGTCACTTTCCTCTGAATTAAGAGGATTAAGTAAAACATTCAGGTTCTCCTTCCTCTTTACACCTGTTGAGCACCCACCTTCCAGGTGCAGCCAGTAGTTTTTAGGCATTGCTCCTCTCCTGGTAGAGAGTTATCTCAGCCTCTTGAAGGCAGCCTGGACTTTCCCTGTTAACCTCACCCTGCCTCTGCTGTCTTCCTGCCTGGTGTTATTGAAATTTGTTGCTCTAAAGGCTTGGGCCTTTATAGTTGTTACCTCAAAGAGTCTCTGAAATGATGTGGGAATGCAGGATTTGAAAACCAAAACAGCAGGCAAAGGTGGTCTATTTCTGCAGCTGTGTTGTGGCCTGAAGGGTAAGGAATGATAAAGTTAGTGAGAAACCCTTGCTGAACCCCTTCCTTGCCACAGTATCTACTAGTACTGGCTTCTCTTTGCTTCACAAGCTATACTCATCTGGCACCTTTGGGCACGTATTTATCTGCTGTTACTTTTGTTAACCAGTTTGGCTTTGGTGTAGGTAAGACACCAACATCACAGAATAAGTTGAAGTTACCCACAGGGATCATTGATTCCAGCTCCTGACTCTGCACAGGAACATCCCCAAGAGTCACATCATGGGCCTGAATGTGTTGTCCAAACACTTAAACAGTTCCATGCTGTGACCACCCTGGGGAGCCTGCTCTGGTGCCCAAGCACCCTCTGGGTGAAGAACCTTTTTCTAATGTCTAACCATGGTGTCTGCCATGGCTGAAATACTTGTCTCTCCACAAGACCACTGAGGAGCACTGCATTTTTTAAAGAGATGCATACAGACTTCCACAACATCTAAAGCAGAGATTTCAGAGTTTGGCTGTGGATTTAGGTACCTAAGTTATCTAAACCCATCTCAAGCAAGGTTATTTTTAAATTTTCTTTTACTTTGTGGAGGCTGGATTGCTATTGTTTCTTCTGTGCACATTTATTTTTAAGCCTATGAAATACACTGAAAACTCACAGGGGTGAGCACCCCTCAGATGTGCTTTACACCTAGCACAAATACACACTAGATTGTATGCTGGCTTTTTTGTTTGTTTGTTTGTTTTTGTAAATTTTTTTAGCCTGGAGATGTTCCAGATGCCAATGCTGTTACATGTGTGCAATAAAAACAGGATTTCTTTATCTGGTTAAGCACTTTTGGATCCTGCAGGATGTAGATATTACTATTATAATAATGGTTATGGTAATTTCCAAGGTAGGAGATAAATCTATCGCTTAATCCATCTCTTCTAATTAGACAGCAAGCATAACATCACTATCTGGGATAGAAGGAGTCTCAAGTGAGATCAGTGCTTAAAATCTAAAATTCAAATTATCCTTTCCTTTCTGAAGATGGAGTGGGGGGCACTGTTTAAAAATAACAGACTTCAGTGATTTATATGGTATCCTCTTGTCTTATCAAAAAAACACAGATTGAAATTGAAAAAGCTTTAGTGGTCCTAATGGTGCAAAGTCTTGAGTTTAATCCTACCAGGCATTTTAAAACCATGAGATGATACAGAGCACAGATTTTAAGAGGCAAAATGAAATACTTAATCTTCATCAGTTAAAAAAAGGCCACTTCAATAACACAGAAGATTATGTAACTTTGAGGAGAGGGTTTAAGTGGTTACTACAGCCTAAGTAAACCAGGATCATGGGAGCTGGGAACAGGAGATGTGAGTGGGGAGTTTGGGTTTGATTCACTGTTGGGGGGGTCAGTGCATGTGAATTCTAGACCTGACTGTGTAAGTTGAGATCCTGACTCATCCAGGGCTCCCCTTATGCAGGAAAAGTCCAAAATGTTTGACTAACTCAAAGGAGCAGGATGAGTTGTGCATGTCCCTGTGGTGTTGAAGCAAGAAGGGCCAGGGTGGTGGCTTGGCTGGTACAGCTCCTATGGGAATGAATTGCTGGTCACAGTCTCATTTTCATCATAGCCCTCATTTTAATCTGCTAAAAATAGTTCTTTTGGAAAGGTTTTGCAGCCAATTTTACTGGTTCAAGAAACCTTTCAGGTGCTGGCTTAGAGGTCTCCTGCCCATGAACTGGAGCTCTTGTAAAGAGCTCTGTGCTCCTGCCTATGGCTTCTGGATTAGGGCTGTTATTATTACAGTGCACTTGGCATCAAACCCACATGAGCTGCTTTCTCCAAAAAGCTCAGAAGTGAGAATAAATTCTGGCTTTTGCAGGAAAAAAAGAAGAAAGGACAGTCAATCAGTTTAAAATTTCACCCGGTGTGAGCTTGCAGGTGATCTGCTAGTACTATGTAACTTTTTATTCCATGAGCTTTTAATGGGATGCATTTGAAGCTGGACTGTGGCCACAGTTCATCCTTTGCCCTCTTATTTTTTACTGCTCTAAACCTTTTCTTTCATTAGAAAAAACAAGGTGCTTCCTACGCACAAATCAGAATGTTCTGAATGCTTCTGATGTAACAGGTGGTTTTGAGAAGAAAAATGTTTGTATTTAGGGTATTTTTAGCTGATTTGCAGCATAACAAGCGGCTTATGTCTGTGGCTCTAAACATGAATGGCAGGGGCTTGTCACTCATAAAGCCTTATCTGATGGAGAAGTTTTCCTCCATCTGGAGCTTCTCTGTTCTGCCAACTTTTATCCCACTGTGGAGAAGCTATAAGGATTGGATCATTAATTAATAGTGGTATCCTAAGGATATTGTCTTAATCCAATGCTGTAAAATAGAGCACTGATTTATTGAGTTGTTTCTTTCCCCTGTCTTAAAAGACAGAAAAAATTCCCCCCTCCCAAAAAACCAAACCTCAGAAACTGAGTTTTTTTATAGTGGCAAAATCTAGACATAGTGAAACTACTGCATGGGCTGGAGGATGGGGGAAGAGGGAGGAAAACCCCATTTTGCTTTCCCCTCTGACAGAAACACATTGTGTATAAAACAGCTAAAGCAGCTTACAAAGAAAAGCTCTGCATACAAGGCTGAAAGCAGCATTCACCCCTGCTGAACAACAGCCCCTGTGGCCAGTTAGGCTAGGATGGACATGTCCACTCAGGGTCAGTCTCTGCAGAAGCACTGCTTTTGGAGGAGATGTGCAGATTAATACCAGCCATGGACCTTCCCCCACCAGCCATCAATCTTTTTTTTTTTTTTTTTAAATTTTAATTTATATTGGCTTAACTTGGATCAAAACTGGGACCACTGTGCCAATAAACCCACGACCACTGTCCTGATGGGATTTGGATTGGTGGCCTTTTACTTAGACCTGCTTGCACTGGTTTCATATACCAACATAATCATCTGGCATTAGCATCCAGATGAGGGTCTTAAAAAAGGAAAATTAACATGACATATTGGAGGTGACATTCAAATACAAAGTCCCCATCATTTTCTTGACTAGAATTCTGCAATTACAGAAAAATGAGCCCATTACATGCTGGAGGTCCTTTCAGACTGCAGGACAGCCTTGCAGGCAGGGAGTGCAGCAATAACACAAACCACACTTTGTGTTCAAACAGTATTTGACAGCATCAAATATAACACAGGCTCATCTAACCTTCACGTCTCCATTCAGATGCCTGACAATAGCAGCAGTGTTGTTTTATTATGGATTGAAGTGCGTCTTGACTGGCTTTTCTTTGCCCTTCAGAGCATGCTGGGGAGATGTAGATATCCTTTTTTTTGGTGTACTGAGGGAGCTGAGGCATTTCTCTTAACTCACACATCTTTCCCATGGCATGGACAGCCAACTGTGGGGGCTCAGCATATTTATAGCTTTGTCAGGGGCCAAGCCTCCTGCTCCCAGTTCAAGGGGCAGCACTGAGTATTTGGTGAGTGGCAGGAAGCCATGAGGAAGGGATGGGGAATGAAGGAGCAACAACACACTGGTACTGTTTAACTTTTTACACAACCAGCAGCAGTGTGGAGGGGATGCAGGGGTCTGTGGCTGTGGGTTAATCTATTCTGACAGCAGAGCTGTCAAGGTATCCTTGCATAATGGCACCTAGAGATAATTAGGTTTTGCACTCAGGGCCAAGCTGTGAACTTCTGGAGTGAAGGAGCTGGTAATTGGGATTTTTCCCCGTGGTGGGGTCAGGGTGTCTGCCTGGCCAGGAGGTTTTCACAGTAAGGACCCCCTTGCTTTCTGCTGAGCTTGGAGTAATAAGCCAGAACCCACAGGTCCTTTCTCAGGGTGAAGCTTATTTTGCTCCCCCTCATCTCAGATGACTTTCCTGCCCCCCACAATGGTTAATCTCAAAGGAATATTTTGAGGAAAAAAAATATTTATATAAAATTGTTCATTTTTTTATTGTAGTCTTATACAGCATTTCAAACCATCCTTAGGAAATAATAAAAGTTACAGAAGTCAGAGTGAAAAAGAAAAATGAAACACAATTATGCCAAAATGTAATTTAAAATGCAAATTTGCCAGAGAAACTACAAACCCCTAATTGCAGTGCTCTCTCTTATCACTGCTTCAAAAGCTCTGTGTGCTCCCTTCCTCCCTCCAGGAAGGGCCTCAGCCACGGCTGTGCTGCCACACTCTGACCTCTCCAGCGAAATACGGGTGACCCTAAATAAAACCAAGGGGGGAAGGGCCTGGCTGGGGCACTGCCCCGCACCCTGTGACTCAGGAGGCTGCGGTGGGTGCTCCAGGAGGGAGCACGGATGCCCACGGATGGGATGGGAGTGATGATTTACAGGGAATAGTCTATGAACATGTAGGTCTGGAGAACACCAACTGTTCTCCAGAACAGAACTGAACAACTGAACAGAAGCCTGCACCTTCGAGTCTGTAATGCCAAAAACCCCCCATAACTGCGCTTTAAAAGAAGCTTAGGTGAGAAACTTGAAAATACTGTGGCTATTGAGATGCCTTTTCATAGAGCCTGGTAAGTGAAATCGAAAAATAAAAACATACTTAGTTGTTGAGCAAAATGTTTGTAGCTCTTCAAAGCTGGCCTTGGTGGCTGAAATCCCTGGTTGGACTATTTAGCAGACAGCCTGATGTGCTCCACACACCACCAGGAGGGCACCTTTTGCCTCTGGTTGGGTGGCCAGAGGCAGAGGGGCCTCTCCAGTGTCCTTTCCCCTGCCTTCATGGGCTGCCACTGCCCAGTGTTATGGTAGAGGTCCCAGTGTTTGCACATGGACCTGTGGCCGTGCTCTGGTCATCAAAGACGTCCTCAAGGACAACACAGAAGCAATTTACTCCCCATGGTCTTGGGCAGGCTGGCCTCCTGTGAATAACTCCAATCACTTTCTGAAGCTGTTTGTGTTTTAACCTTTGCATTAAGTAGCTCCCATGGTTTTACCCTGATTCCTTGTGTGGCATTGGAGGATCTTCGCCAGGCTTTGTGCTCAGCACCTCACAGTGAAGCAAGATGAACTGGGTATTCATAAGCTGTTCAGCCTTCCTGTGGCTTTTTCTGCTTGTGATCTACCTCACTTTCTCTTTAGTTATGCTTTGTATGTGAACTTGAGATGTCCTGAGACTGATTACTAACAGGCAGTGGAATTGTTTTCGAAGCTCTGATGGCTGTGGGAGGGGCTGATTCCTCCATCTCCCTTGCACAGGCTGCCCAGGGTGGTGACAGGCACTGGAGTGTCACCCTGCCTGCCACAGGACTGGGGGGTTTATTTCAGCACGAGGGGAAGCAGCAGTCAGATCTCCACTGAAAGGCACCAAGCAGTCGGGGCTTCACAGAGTCACAGATGGGCTTTGCTGGCCGTGCACTCACCATGGGTGCAGGACACATTTCCCTTTCCATCCCCACTGTGCTCTAGAGTGCTGTACTTTGCAGAAATTTTGGCAGTGCACTGAGCTGGAGCACTTATTTTATCTTTTCACTGGCAAGGTTTTGCAGAGGCTGGGGCACATCTGGGATGCAGGTAGGATGTCTCTCTGGTGTTTGCCAGATCCTGAAGCTGTGGTGGGTCTGAGGGGGCTGGAGTGGGAGGCTTTTCTTGTGCCTCTGACCCAGCAGGGTGCTAATGTGAGCAGTGGAAAATCCATCACCTTTTTAAGAGTCCTAGATGGCATTTGGAAAGGAGTAGATAAAAAAGAGGATGAAGGCAGGTGTATGACACCATTTCTACTTGCACAAGGGGTTCAGGAAATTGTCAAATGGGTTGTGATGCTTCAAACAGAGTCCTGCTTTCTGTTTTCCCTTTTTTCTATTGCAGCATGAGGTAGGAGAACCAAATCAGCCTGTTTGGTGACTTGTGTTTTAGTTTAAATACACTCACATTGATAATATGGACTCAGATCTTTGTGCTTAAGTGTCTGAGCTGCATCCTGCTGGGCCAGCGTCCAGGGTAGGAGCTGCAGCATGACAAGGACTTTTGGGCCTAGATTCTGGGTAGCCACGTGTAGGACCTGCTGATGCAGTGGCTCCTCATTGCTGCTTCATTTTGCTTATCTTTTACAGACTCTGGCCTGCTTTTTAGGGTTGCATCCTGCACAGCTGCTCTTCAGCCACAGGGGGCTGAGTTCCCCCTGTGATTCTCCATCAAAGGTGTATCTGAGCATGACGAGGATTTCACAGACTCTATGGTGGCTCTTACAGAATGGAATGGTCATGGTAAAGCATTTGGGATGTTCTAAAACTGTGAGAAAAGGGTTCCTTGGTGTGGTTGCTGGCCTCTCCCCTGGGCTTCCACTGGGGACACCTGTGGTGCAGCCAGTCACACGCTACTTTTGTCTGCCATGGAGAGGGGACATGGCTTTGCAGGCAGGCTGGCATGTGTGTGCTATCCAAGCTGGTTTGGGTGAAATGACTATTACTTGGCACATCCAGTGCCATTTAACTGCGTGAACAGCTTGCTGGCAGGTACGGCGCCAGCTGGAAGCACAGCTACAAATGTAGGCACGAAGAAGAGGCATTCACATCATCTGAGAATCAAACCCTAACTCTTAAAGGCCAGTATGTTGTTTTCCCTGAGCTGGGATCTTGAATTATTAACACAGCTTTATGCTGGAGATACGTATTAGATATGGAAATTTTTTTCATTACCACTTGTCAGTGGTGTTTCTGGGTTGGGTTTTGCCAATGTCTTTGACTTGATCAGTAAGTACTTCATTGTATAATGTCCTGCATTTTCTCTGGAAATACTCATACAGTGCTACTTACCTTGTGGCCTAATGGCATGGTTTAATTTGGCACATCATTAATGCTGCTACTGTTAGTGTGTCCTCAAAGCACCACGGCAGAGTGTCAAGCCCTCAGCGTGCCATGGCTGGGCAGGAGGGTGGCAGCAGCAGTAGCTGGTTTAAGGAGCCTAAAGCAGCAAATTAAGTTTCAAAACAAGCTTCCAAATGTTATTCCTGCCCTGAACCTGAGTTGGATGCTGTGTCCATTCAAACACAGGCATCACCCCACTCCTGAGAGCTCCTAATGGCTTTCATTCCAAGAGTCTCAGAAATCCAACCACAATGCATAAACACTAGTTGAAAAGATGTTTCTAAAGCCAAAATGCAGGTCATCCTAGTTGGTGTAGATGGGTGAAGGCTGGAGATTAGGTGCTTACACAAAGTGCAGGAAGCTGCAGACAATGGTTGTGGCTTGACAGCAGCAGAGCTGAGCAAAGATTATTTATTTCCACATAGCAGAGCCATAATAAAAAACTTCTTGCCTCAGACAGGCACAGTGCTCACCTGGCTCCTTCTGTGCTGATGGATGAGAGAGCAAATGAGGTTTTACTTGCCTGTGGAAAAAGTATTCTCAAAGAAAGCCAGCCTGAGCTCAGCTTGTTGGAAGAACTGCCAGGGACTTTTAAGGCCATTTTTGGGAGCAGGGCAGTAGTGAAGTAATTATTATCTGAACGCATGCACGTTCAGTGCACCCAGTAAAATGGGTATGCTTTCTAAATGGTCTCTTAAAGCAAAACTGAGTAGTAAGTAGAAATGCTTCCCTGCAGGCTGGCAGAAGGACACAGTTGGTATCACGCATTTT
Organism: Cyanistes caeruleus; assembly: GCF_971803275.1. Classification (NCBI taxonomy): domain Eukaryota; kingdom Metazoa; phylum Chordata; class Aves; order Passeriformes; family Paridae; genus Cyanistes; species Cyanistes caeruleus. Next base: position 47,995,198 of record NC_141705.1, read on the forward strand.
AGCAGCTGGCATGTTAATGAGGCCATTTTTATTGAAATGAGCTAAATACTATTAACATTTGTGGACTCCCAACTGATTTCTGAAGCATTTATTGAACTTCAAAAACTGCCTCAAGAATCAATTAAAAATAATTTTTTAGATTTCATAGAAAGAAGACGAAAAAAAATTGTGCCATCACGTTTATGTTTATCTGAACGGATCTTACCTTTCTCTTGCTGACTTTAAAGAGTTTCCTCTTTTTTTTTCCTTTTTGGTGCTTAAAATACCACTGAAAAATAGCTCTTTGGAGACAGTGGTAAGGTGGTTCATAGTCAAGATGATTTTTGTTGGTGTGGGTTCTTTTCTGCATGGAAAGATGGTTGGTGCATGGTTAAAAATGAACAAGAGGCTTTATTATGCAGTGATTGCACTTGGTCATGTTTACCATTGAACTAAAAGTGTATTTAAATTGTCAATTTAAAAACAAAAAAGTTTTAGAAAGGAAGAAAGCAACAAAGAGCTGTCTGGACTACCATTTTGGGGGACTGGATGACTGGATGAAGCAGTGCTTCCCATTTATCCTTTCACCAGGCAGATCTGGGGTAAACCTTTGAGCTTTGATACGTTTTGGGAAGCCTGAGCAGTCAAGTGTGGGAGCAGTGGTGAGGTGCTGCTTGTCCTCACCAGGGCATCTGGTGGTCCAGCACACCCAAACCCACCATGGCACAGGCAGGTGAGGCCTTGTTGTCTCCTTGGCTTCTTCCCTTGGCTTTGGGAGAGCTGCAGCCCGATATTTGAAGCATGGTGACAAGCTCTAGCATCTTCAAGGCAGAGTCAATTATTCGGTGCTAAGGTGAGTGGCTTGTTGGTAAAGACAAATGTTAAAAAGAAAAATCAAACCACGTTCTTGAAAGCGACATTAATCTAAGCAATGTGTCAGCCTGCAGATGCTGCTGGAGTCATTATCCCAAGCTAAAACAACAACCTATGCAATTTTATTTCCCTTGTTTTGTATTTTTTGTCACAGCAGGGATTCATTGCCTGAAAATACATGTAATGTTCATCAAAGACAGTCAAATGTTGCCCCAGGCCTTAACAGTGCATTTAGGGTGGCAGGAGCCAGGCACAGTGTGGTGGCTGAGGGCACCCCCCAAGCCATGGACTTGGGGATTCCTGTGCAGCTGCTTCAGGTGGGGGAAAATCCACAAAAAGGGACAACTGGCTGGTGTGTTGAAATAATCTGAGTAAGGGTGGCTGGGCCATCATTTGGCCTCCCCCCAGGGACTGCAGGGCTGTAGGTCCTTGGTGTCAGATGTGCTTTATGGCTGGGTCAGAAAACCTGCTCATCAGCAAGGCTCCCAGAAGAGAAAGCATTGAATGCTGCTGGAGGGACCATAAAAAACTGGAGTGGGAATTTTAGTCTTTATCCCAAGCACATCTTGCCCATTTACTGACGAATCCAGTCTGTGGCAGAAAAATCCTCTTGGCTCCTTTTAACAGCTCTGGAGAGGAAGGCAGAGCATTTAAGTATGCTCTACAGTTACATATCAGAAATACAGGCTGTTAGGTCTGCGTGTGGTCTGCAAGACCAAAACCTTCACAAATGCACAACCCTGAAATGTTGAACTGAAATGAGCAGCACTTCTGTTTCTGTGTGCCCTACAAAAGTTCTATCATTGCTTCTAATTTTACCTCATATCTAACCTGAAAATTACTATCCACTAGGATGAAGATTTTTTTCATTGGTTTCCTTTTAAAAAAAAGAAAGACAACAAAACAAACCCTCAAAACAAGGAAAAGATCACACTATGAGTGCAGAGCCTGTGCAAAAATAAACCAGTAGGCAAAATAAAAAAGACTATTTGTTTTATAAATATGCCTAGAAGTGGTTGGGGCTTTTTTTTCTCATCTGACTTGAATCCTTTCCCAAACTTTAAAAATATCCTCATCTAAAGGAAGGATAACGAAACAAGAAGAAAAAGCCTTTCACCCTTGTACCTTTAATAACAAACCTGTGCTTCCCCAAGCTGCCAGGCCACTGCCCAGCTCACACCTAGGTGGTGGGAATGTGATGCACAAGCAAAGGAGACCAGAGCTCATCCTGAGGTGAAGGAAGGACTTTTCCCACCCTTAAGTGCTGGAGATGAGATGTGAGCCTGGTAGGGCAGGACTGTGTGGAGGAGAGGAGGTGAGCATCTGTGGTGCAGGCTGGAGCAGAGTAGCATCCCTTGCCTGCCTCCTTCGCCCTTCCTTGCCAATGGCATCTCTTGTGTGCTCCTGCTTCTGGCTGTCAGGGGAACAAGCTTGAAACACTCTGCATGGAGGTTTCAAGGATCTAGATCATGACTGACAAAGTCAGCACTCTACAGCTGGGGAAATTACTCAATGTGCATTTCTTCGCTCTTCTGAGTCCAGTTCTGCCATGTGAAAAAGAAACATGGATGTTAACATAAGTTAATTGCTAAACACTGATCTTCATTATTTAGCCCTGTGGCAAAATCTGGTTTAGCTGCTGGTTGTCTCTGAGGCTGCAGAGTCACTTCAAGCCTCATCCAGGAAGGACTTTGTCCTTTTACCATTATGGAAATCATAGACTGTTTCTCAGCATGTGGGACAGCTCCCTCAATGCAGTGGGGTGACTTACTTTCCACTGGGCACAAACACAAGTGAGCAGCCAAGATGAGCTTCATCTTCTCACTCTGTCACTCTCTTTGTGAATGATTTTTGTATTTTTATATTGTATTTATTTAGAATCCAAGGTTAATCATCTGTCTGGCAAAACTTTACCTTTTTTAAGACTACTTTCATTTTGCTGGTATAGTACAGCTGTGGATCTCGCCCGTTCTCTTGAAAATGCAGATTCAAAATACTCTTAAAATGCTTTCTGATCACTATTTTAGTGACCAGAAAGCCTTTTTCAGCTCCTTTGTGCTGAAGTTCACATTACCCACTGGATTTCCAGGAGAAGGGCAGCATGCAGGTAAGCCTGCTGAATGGAGACCACGAGCACCAGTGTGGCAGAAATCCGAGAGGAGCTTGTAGCTGTGCTGCAATTACAACATACAGGTAAATTAACACATTCAAATAAACAGTCCAGCCAAGGTGTTTGATGATAAAGGCAAAGTTCAGAAGCTCCATCAATTAATCCCTGGGAAGGGCTAGTGCTACCCAAGCCCAAGGGCTGCAGTGGGGCTGGAGGTGGGCATGGATAAGGGCTCCAGCTCTGGCATTGTGCAAACAGGCACACAAATCCACAAATTCAGTGGGTTGTTGTTGGTTAGTTTTAACATTGCTTAAACAATTTGTATAGGTCTCTTTTGATGCTGAACAGTTTTATGGCAGCTGCTGCCTGGAAAGCTTCATGTGCCAGGGCCCTAGTCCTGAAAAAGTAATTTAGGTGCTAACTCTTACTAAGATTAGTAGCTCTGTTTTACTGGGATGGAATTGTTCCCAGTAGTTAACCATGTGAGAGTTTCTTGTAAGATGAGCAGCTGAAGGTCAGAAGTCAGCAAGAGGATGTGATGACTGACAGGTGTTAAAGGAAGCAGAAAGGATAACTAAGATGATGGCATTAGTGAGACAGAATTTCACTATAATTCTTCTTACTGACATAAGAGCTTCCCTTATATACTTTATCCTTGGTCCTGTTCCTGTTTGGTTTTAGGGATTTTGTTTGTGGTATTTTTTGGTTGATTGGCTGGGGGAGGTTGTTTGTTTGTTTCTTTTTTCTTTTCTACAAAGTCTCCATTTTCACCTGTTATTGTTCAGGGAAGTCCAGCTCATCCAGCCCCTGCCTGTCTCAGTGCCTTTGCTGCTGCAGAGGTGCTCCTGTTCCTCTGTCCAATTTGGCCAACGAGGAGCACTGGCAATGTGCCTCATTGGGAAGCTTTGCAGTTTGGATGCTCTTTCACTTATATTTTCATTAAAAAAATTAAAAATGTACCAGCAGTGGGAACACTGCCCACAGCACTCCAGTATGCCAAAATGAGTAGAGCCAAATGGCTCTGGTTGCAGCTTCCTGTTCACACTGTGCCACTGGATCCAAGCATCATTTGCTGAAGCTGGACAGGTTCTGGGTGAGATTGCTGGTTCTTATATGATACAATGAGAAGTTTTAAAAAGCAGGGCTGTCTCTTGCCTACAGAGAAAGTAGGTGGCTGCTGAACAGCAGCAAGAAAACCCCCCAAAAGGTAATGGCTGTTTACTGCCTGAGAGGGCAATTTTCCTTGGAAATGAGAGTTGAGAGTTGGCATGGGTAAAGTCTGTCCTTCCCCCCTGCCTCCTGTGCGTGAGTCTGTGTCTGAGTGAAAGTCCAGGAGGGAAGGGTTTGCTGAGCAGGGAGTGACCTGTACAGGCTCTTGAGATGGGAAATCCCAAAACAAACACTGTGGCTAAACCTCTCTCCTCTGGGCTTGGCTTTGATTCCCCATTTGGTGGGGAGGTGTCTGCCTTTCTGGGATAGGCAGCCTTTACCCAGCATGTGTGACAAGCAAGAGCTGCAAAGAGTTAGCGAGATGAGCGAGTTCCCTGAGTGCCAGAATAAAAAATGAGTTCAGACAGGAGCTGGCATCTCCTTTATTACTCACTGAGTGACAGCACCAGCCTCAACTGCTGTACACAACCCAGAGGCTTTAACTTGACGTGACTCATTCAGGAAGTAACATTTTCCCTCCCTCCCCATCCAACCACTCCACTCTTCCAAAGCAGCGATGCCCTCTCTGTCCACTCGACTGTTCCCCATCCCAGCACAAGGGAATACAGGCAGCCTGGAGCTCGCCTCCCTGCCCGTGCCCAGAGAGCAGCAAGGAGCTGGGGGCTCCCCTGCAGACATGCAAGGGACACGACAGTCCCTTGGCACAGACTTGTCCAAAACCAAGCAGATTTCTCTGTGTGATGCTGCTGGAATCAGCGTCACTCGCACCTGGACATGTGCAAAGTGCTGAACTGAGCCCCTGCTTTTCCAGCTGCACTTGGTTGTGTTCAGGAGTCATCTCTCTGCCTCCTTAAAAACAAACAAACAAAAATCCAACAGAAGAAAAAAACAACCCCACTTTCCCCTCTTCCCGCCCCCACAACCCTGGCTCTGTGAGATAAAGGTGTTACAATGAAATGAGTCAGATGAAAGTGTTTTCTTCTGAGCTCTGTTCTCTAACGTTGCAGTGTGGTCAAAGAGAAGAAATCGGAGGTCAGATGTTTTTAAGGCTTAAATAATTATTTTTTTAGTGCAAACAAGGCATAAGGGATGACATGGGACTTAATGATTCCTGAATAGCAGTGGACGCTGTTAGATGTGTAAAACCAGGGAAAATTGGGACTGTTTGAGGAGTGGGTACAGTCTGTTGATGGTAAAGCTGGACACAAAATTGGCATTCAGACCAAAATCAGTGCAATTAGTTAAAGCAACTCCTCTCACAAGCTCAACATTTATGCAAACACTCACTGTATCGTAGCCACCCGCTCATCGTGACGTGTACAAGGGGCTGCCTTCTGAATTATCTATTTCATTTATATATAATCACCTTGAAATCATGTAATGGTGCTGTAGTCTTCTCCAAAAAATGCTGCTTTAAACAGAAATCTCTCTGCCTGTAGAACTATAAAAAATGTATGACTCTGTAAACACAAACTAAAAGGGATGAATTTATATTTCCTTTAACTTTGCTAAAGCTGATGCTATGATATGTGTCTGTATGAATGAAATCAGCCTGAACAGCAAGGTATCAACTTTATACCAGATTGTTGCAAATGTTTGCAGATATTCCACTTTGCTGCCAGAAATGCATCACTGTCACACAGATTTTAAGTACAATGTATCACATAAAACCAGAAATAGGAAGCTCTGTTTTGTTAAATGACTGAATATCAAGTATTTATTTTAAACATTCCACTTTGTAAGATATTGGGAAAACTGCTATCACTTATATTTTTAAGAGCCCACTAGCAAACCAGTAAACACTAGGAAAACAGAGAGTTTGAACCTTGTTTTTGTAGTGGCGTTGCTTAAATGGCTTAAATTTGGTGATTTTTTTGCTGTTCTGGATTGTAAGCAAAGTTATTGTTCTGCTGCTGTCTCTTCAGGAATCATGCTGGTTTTTTTCACTCCCTGTGAATGGGAAAAACATAAAGCAAGCTGGCATCAAGGGCTGTGCTTTATAAGAAAGGAATGAGGAAAGATAAAATGGCTACATATGGCAATATGGACAGTTTCCAACTTAATGGAAATAAAAGAGTCAGATTTTTGCAGCACACAGTGAGAACTGAACTGTATTTTTATGTAAATGCTATAGAAAATGCAGCTCAGCAAAGGCTGTTTTCCAACTGTTGGCTAGAAAGCATTTTGAGTGCCTAAAGACTCCTGTTTTCCAAAAGAACTTGGTGAGAAAGAATATAAAGGGGTAATAGACCATTTAAACCTGTTCTACCTACCAGAGGTTTCTTTTTTAAAAAAAATCTAAGAATCAGCTAAGAGGAGGAAACACTACCTAGCCTTTAACAAGCCTAAATGGTGATTCTTCCTTGCTTGTTTGTTTGTTTGTTTGTTGTTTTTAAATGCAGGCCAAACCCAAATTTGTTTATGGAGTAAAACACCAGGAAAAATGGTGTATGCTTGCATGGCACAGTCCAGCTCCCAGGGCTGCCACAGGAGATACTTTAGGTGCGATGTGACTTTGATAGGGTGGAGCTTTATGTGCCCTAGAGGAAAGCCAAAGTACAGCAGCACAGCGCTGCTGTGCAGTGTGGACCTAGCCTCATGCAGGCCCTTCTGTGAATGATGCTGTGCACACTGACTGAAAACACATTGCATGCGATGAACAAGATGGTATCACTATCAGAGGGAGCTCCACCATCTAGAAAAACCTTTGGGAGAGGATAGCTGGGAGACAGCTTGGATGAGCATGGCTCAGAATGAGGGTGTTCCCTGGAGTAAAAGCTGAAGGGCTCGAGCCCCTTTACTGGCATGGATGGGATGGGCTGCCTTCCCACGTATCCTGTTGCTGTGAAAACAAACAATGTGGCATTAAGCCAGGGAGACAAGCAAAGAAAAATACCTTGAGTAAGTGTGAAGGAATTTAACCTGTTAAGGTGTCCCAGAAAGGGGAGAGAATGAGCTTTAGACGGTGTGGTTGTCACAGTAACTTCTCCAGATACCTGTGTGCCTTTTGGGTTAACTGGGTCTGAAGGAGATGGTCTCCTGCTGATAGGCAGAAAGTGACAATGTATTTAAGTGTAAATCAGACCAAAGAGCAGCACACTGGAGACTGCCCAGAGAGGGGGAGCCAAGAGTTAAAATGTAGAGCCCTATGTAAGGCAGACATTTGTTTCATAGGTGGCACAACAGGAAGGCTGGAGGAGCAGGCGATGCCATTTCTCAGTTGCTGTGGGTGAGACTGGTGCCATTTGTGTTGGGGAGGGTGGCTGCGGAGAGGTGGTTGGACAGATCAGAGGAGCAGTGGGATGGATTGCAGAGGCTGGGTGTAATTTCACCTGCAGATTCCAGGGCAGCAGCTGCACCAGCCTCACAAGCTCCCAAGACTGGGTAAGGATTTGTGGGAAGTATAAAGTCACTGTAAATCCTCATTTACAAATGGGTCAATACCCAATTCCTACACCATAAGATTCATTCACAGCAGTTTTGAGAAGGGGGAATTCACGTCTCCCAGTTGGTACTGGGTCTTCCAACATGATTTGATGGTGAAAACACCCAAGGGGCCATTAACAAATACGTCAGTAACCCTCAGAGTGGCCAATCTATGTGCCACGGGATGAGGTGTGAGAGTTACCTCGGCTTTTTGGAAAGTCTTTTAATGACCAGGATGAGTTCAGGGGAACGGCTCTAAAAGTCAGAGGGAACACTAAAAAGACTGCAAATATATGGCTGTGCTATTAAGAGAAGCAGGCTCATTTAATTTCACCAGAGTTATTTGAACTCTATTAAGAGCAGGGGCAATCTCTTATTAAGAGGGAAAACAAAAATAATTAAGAACGTACTGGTACCACAGAATACTGTTTCTAGACACATTAAGCTGTTGTAGTTTAAAAGTTTTATTAAAATATATTAACCTTGATTAAGCTTGATGTGTAGCTTGTTTAAAAACTGAAAAAAAAAGCTTCATTCAGAAGAGTGAAATTAAATATTTTGGCAATCAAACAGCTTTAGCCCTTTGATGCATTCCCTTCTTTAGCATTAACATTAGTACCTGTACTGGAAGGACTGGTTCCTGAAATTTCAAACATCTATTAAGTGATGAGTAAAAAACCTCCTGTATCATTATCTTAGTGGACATCTCAAAACTGACCATCATTCATCTTCAATAACGCTGCTTTGCTGTGCTTCTTTCACTACAAAACAGTTTTGTCCATCACTTGCAGATAAATACTAGAATGACGTGTCGGGGTGAAAATACTGTCCTCATCACCAATCCAAAGCTACTTATTGGAAGCATTGAGGCTGAGAATATGCATTTTTCCACTGGTAGAGGCCAGATAGCAGACACTGAGTTTTGTTAGGTAAGTGTTTTACCAAAATACCTTTTAGAATAGACCCTCAAAAATGTTTTCCTGTACTCATGGAGGGAAAAAAAAAAAAAAAGCAAAGCGATTCAGTGTATGTTTTCTATTCTACAGACCTTTCTTTGCTAAAGAAATTGTTCTGGAAACAAGATATAATTTTGGTTATAGTTGTACGCACTGGACTTCAGGGATGGCCACATTACATCACTGGCAGCTAGCTTAAGCCAGAGTGCTTTTAGCAAATTGATGTTTTCCTTAGCTCTTCGCTGGGGGAATACTAGGGACAATAAAAAAAGCATACAAAGAGACACACTGGTATAATTACCTGAGTAGTACCAAGAGACTGTTAAGTTGAAAAGGAGGGAAAACCTCATTTCGTGTGCCTGCTGCTTTCCTGTAGGGCAGATGCAGGCAGCAGTTTGTGTCCTCACAGCAGATCATGGCACTTGCAGAGGCCGGGAATGCTGGGGATATGTTGCCTGGGGATGTGTGCTGTGCCACCATGTGTTAATTTTGCAAGAGGGAGAAAACCTGCTGCTTTCACTGCTGGCTGGGGCACATTACTGGTGCCAGGACAGGATATGAGGGATGGGAACGTGTGGTATAAAACAGCCCAGGGGCTCTGTGAAACAAAATTTGCTGAAACCAGAGCCAGACAATCCCTCTGCTGCCCCCAGTCTTGGGATGCCCACCCTGCCAACAAAACCAAGTGCTTCAGGAGGGAGTGGGACACATCAGCTTCCGGGAACTGCTGCAGCTTCCCTTGGCTTGCACAGGTTGGCTGCACAGAAAGTGTCACCAGGTACCCCTGACATAAAGCATTCCCTTTGCTGAAATCAAGCAGACTCAAAACACTTGGCAATGGGAAAATTCTCTGTTCCCTCTTCCCCACATGTGAAGTGTCCCCTAAGTGTCTGCCCAGGACAAATGGTGTCAGTATGCAATTGGATGGGACAGGAAAGTTTGGGAGAATGGTAAAACAGATCTTGTTGCCAGTAACTTATTAAGTAGAGTTAAAGGGTGTGTGATAAAGACATGTGCTGATTAATTGAAAAGCTTGGAGCAGATGTAATATGTGGCTCCAGAAGTCAATAAAAATGGCTTCAGTTTTACAGATTTTTGTTGTTCCAGAAAATAATACCCAAGGAAAGGAAAGAATGGAAAGATGTGTGGGCTTGCAGAAGGAAAGGGCAGGAGAAAAATTATATGCTTTGTTCTCTCCCTGATACCCTGCACTGACCATTGAATTCAGAGTTCTCTCCCAAGCTTGAGCTTGTGATTTATTTTTCTATTGGGGATGTCATTTGGGGTAATGTATGAGGGAGAAACTTGCTGTATTGATAAGCTGTGCTTTAGAGCTTATGAGACTGCTGATTTTTAGTTCACTGGGTAAAAAGCATCTAAAATTTTGTTCTGTTTCAATCATGATTATTGCACAGTGGGATTTGATAGACTTTCTGTGTCCACTTCCTCTCAAGAGTTACTGGTTTTTAACTTCTTCAAGGGTATCAGCCATCTAACTGGAAACAGCTTATAGAAATGAATATGGTAGATAACAACAGCAATCTAAAAAAATGTGCAGAAATTAATTGAAAAAGTGTATTGTAATAACCTCATTTAGAATTTTGCAGTGGGCAGCACAAATTACTTACAGATGATAATGTTCCTCACCAGATAGACTGTACCTCACTCATTTGGAAGACAAACACCCACTAGCCTTTAAGAGTCAGGTCTCTGACAGACTGAGAGGATCCATCCTTTCCTGTGGTGTGACTGCTCACTTGGACATGAGCCAACATTTGGCCCTGGTGAAGGGACACTACCCAGGTGATGGCCCGGAGGGAGCTTGGGCAGATACTGACATTGCTGGTTTGTTGATCCCCAGCAAATATAGAAGAGGAGCTGTTAGGGCCACTGTGTGCCAGGTTTGGTGGATGAGCAGAAGGCTGAGGGCCCTGGACAGCCCTTTGCCTCTTTCTCTAAGCACTGAGCCTTGCAAGATGTGTATATTCCATCTGCCTGATTTTACAGTCTGCCTCATTTTTGTACTACATGATTTGAAAAAAAAAAAAAAAGAAAAAAAGAAAAAGAGATTGTATTTCTCAGCTTGCTCTTTTTAGAGGGATGAAAATTTGCTCCTATGGAGCCCATTAGTATTGCCAAAGGTTGCTTATTAAATGCTTGCCTCTTATGGACTGTCCCTGTAAGTTTCAGAACTGTCTGGATATACCTTTAGCACTGCCAAATCACAAGCTGAAGAGGAAAGAACTTTCCTTGAAGGTTTAGCTCTGGGATTTGTGTGATTAAACTGGATTCTCACTTTCCATTGTAAAAAAGTAAGTTTCCAGCTGGTGTGATTGCAAAGAAGAGGTTGAAAGACTAAGCCCAAACTATGCAAAGCAAGAGAAGCAAATAAAAAGAATATGAGGAGGTTTTTTCATTTAGTCCTATATTTTGAACTACTCCTTTCTCCAGGAGGCTGATTCATTCTTTTGAATGGATTGCACTGGTTGTGTGGTATTTTTTTGTTCCTATAAGGGATAACTTCAGAGCTTTTCTTCCAAAATTTCTCTGCCCAGTTTAGATATCTCTTAGAAAATCTAAATGAGAAGGAATTGGTAAGAAAAATTCATGATCTACTACATAAATTTTTCACAACTTTATACATGGATGAAGTGGATTTGTAGAATTATAGAATTGTAGTGACTAATAATAGTAATAAAGCGTCTGATTGTACTATGTAGTTAAAGATAGTCATAATAGTCTCATTGTCTTGTCTTCCCACTCCTTGCTGTGACATCAGCCCATCCCAGACCATCACATCCTGCTCATGGCTGTGTCTTTGTTGATAAATAGTGAGTCATTATATGCTCTGCTCTATGACTCGTACAGCTGTATTGCCCAATTTTCCTCTCTCCAGAATGAAATCCCCTTTAGTATGCCTTTAAAACAGCCAAGTTTATCTTGTGACAAATGTGCACTTCAGCAGAAGTAGGAATGAATGAAGTAAGGTGGATTTTTTTCTGTCTGATACCTGAAGTAGGTTCACCTACTGTAAATGATATATTTTTATTAATGACAGAACTCCACCACCACTATGCACTGATGGCACAATCTACCACATGCTGAATGCATCATTTCCATGCCTTGTCCCTGCAGGACACATTTGACCTGTAGAGCCCTGCTGCCACCCAGGTATTAAAGTCTGCTTGGAATATTTGGATGCTTTCATGTTAAACAGACATGTGGAAGTTACATGTTTTTACCACAAATACCAAACTGATTTAGTAATACTGAAATCAAAACTTCTTGCTCTCCAGCCTGCTGCTACCAACAAAGCATACTCAGGAAGCTCTTCTGAAACTGAAAGGATGACAAAATCTTTTTTTAAAAGTACAAGAAATAATCTGAATGCTTTCCAAAAAGAAAAAAAAAAATGTGCTCTGACACTGAGAACATTGAAGAAATACCATGATCATTCTGACACTCTAAATATCTGATTTGCATAGTTGGGAGATAGTTTTTTCTTTCAATTTAAATTTAAAAGTATGATCAAGCATGTGGCATAGCAAACTTTGAGTTCTGCAGGCCTATTGAATTAATATGAATTTCTTATCAAGGACTAATGAGCAGCTCAGTATGCCCACCTTGTACAGAGGAGTTGAGGGGAAAGATCCAAAGGCATAACAGGTCATCAGTGAGGCAAGAATACACCGTTGTGTTTGTTTTAACTTGTTGCATTTTTACTTGGTTATTTTGTAACTCACCCTTGCAAAGTCTGAGAGACCGGATGGCCCAGGGTGTTGCAGTATTCCTGAGAGTGTTTATGGATAAAGGAGGTATAGTGGAAACCATGTGGTCCCTGGGGTAGACAGACGGATGGATGCATGGATGAATGGATGGATGAATGGATGGATTGTCTTTAACTCCTGCTCTCATTGTATCGCCTTGACCTCTCTTTGCTTTCCCTAAGCTGAGGATCCCAAGCTCCAGCCTATCAGCTGCCAAACAAGCTGTGCATAGTCAGTGATCTGGTGTAGACTGAAGCATTGGCCAAATCCTTGGCTGTAAATCTTATTCTGCTGGTGCAGATCTGTGGGGCTGCACCTGTGCCTCAGCGACCTTCCATTGCCCTTTCCCTGCGTGGAGGCACAGAGCTGTAATGCCTGTGCCAGGAGTGGGGTGAGGTGGTCAGCTGTTGCACGGGCGTGCTGCTGTGAAGCAACATCTGCACTTGGGGAATGTTGCAAGCGTGTGTTCAGAGGTGCTGTATGGAAAACCATCACCTCTCTGTCAGAGCCTCTGTGTCGTGCTGAGCCTGCAGAGCCTCCTGAAGAGCATCTATGTTCCACTAGACCTAAAGTGATCCAGGAAAGTCCTGTCCTGATTCTCTCCCAGAAGGATCCGGAGTGAAACTTTCTCACCCCTGCCCGTTTGCCATGAGCTGGCCTGGGGCAGGTGCCAGAATGCTGCTCTTACCTTGCCAACAACTCTCCTGCAGAAATGAAGATTATTTCACTGCAAAAAGCAGCGTATTTAATTGCAAAACAACTGTGTTGACTGCTTGCACATCTGTTCCTTTCTTCCCTGTATCAGTCTCCTCCTTTGGGTTTCTGAGTGCTGGGGGCACCATAAAATACTGCTTGTGGTGCACCAGACCTGCACAAGGCATCCCCTGCTCCCTAGCCCCAGCTGAAGTGCTGTTCTTGCACACAGGAGGGACTGACTTTGGATAAACAGAGAAGAACCCCTTCAGCCCTGCACAGGAGATGATTCAACCACCCATTTGCTGCCTCTTTCTTTCTCTGTTCCTTCTGATATATTTTTTGGGTGGAGGGATTGAAAATTTGATTTGTTAAATAGGTTTAAGAAAATGTAAATGATAATTATAAAATTCCCTGAGTCTTTTTTTTCGTGATAGATTTTATGTAGATGGCAGTTAAAATAAGTGATTACCTCATAAATATCATTTTAATAGCCTAGTCAATGGTATAGCCTCTGCTGTTCTGAGATTTTTATCTCAGAAAAGGGAGGGAAAAAATCCTTTCCTGTGGATTTATATTGCTGTAGCGGCTGCTGCCGCTGCTCATTACTTGCTGAGTAATTTGAGGGGAACATATTCTTCTCATGCAGGCGGAGACAGAGTGAGTGAGCATGGATGCTGCTGGGGGCTGGCCACCCTGTGCCCACACAGCCAGCTGTGCCCTGGCCAGCATGTCAAGTGTTGCAGCTGAAGCTTTCGGGGTAACAACCTCATGTTTTCCAAAGCCAGTCATTCCTGCACACGAGCACCATCCTCCTCCATCAGCAGCAGGCAAGCAGGCCAAGACCTTGCCCACATCCTTGTTGCTAAATTGGAAAGAAATTAATTTGGTGTGTGCATTATTCATTGGACAAGGAATTGTCTGGATGGCTGCATCCCAGTAATTTTGTAGTCAATGGCTCAGTGTCCAAATGGAGATTGGTTACAAGGGATCTCAGGGGTCCAAATCGAGGCAGGAACTGTTCAATATCTTTGTTATTGCTACAGACAGTGGTGGGCAGTGCTGCCTTGGCGGGTTTGGGGATGACAGCGAGCAGAGGGTGCAGTGGATTTGCCTGGGAGAAGGGAAGGAGGGGTGGCCCTGTGTGAACCTCATGGAGTTCAACAAGGCCAAGGGACACCTTTTCAACTCCTTTCAATGTATAGAAAGAGGCTTGTAAGAAGGATGGAGAAAGACTTATTACCAAGACTGGCAGTGACAGGGCAACAGTTTTAAACTGGAAGAGGATAGGTTTGGGTTAGACAAAAGTAAGAAATGCTCTACTCTGCGGGCGCTGAGGCACTGGAACAGGTTGCCCAGAGAGCCTGTGAATGCCCCATCCCTGGAAATATTCAAGGCCAGGCCGACGTGGCTTTGACCAGCTTGGTCTAGTGAAAGGCGTCCTTTCCCCATAGCGGGGGTTTGGAGCACAGACAGTCGCTAAGCTGCCTTCCCACCCAAACCGTTCCGTGAGGGGGGCCTGGTGTTCCCTTAGATTCAATTCGGGAATGCCTAAGCCCCGAACGAACCCGCCCCGCGATTGTCCCCGCGGGAGCGGCGGGCGGCGGCAGGGGGCGCTGCGGCCCCGTCGTTGCGGCGGCGGCGCGGGGGCGGCGGGCGCGTTGATCCTAATTGGAGCCGACGCGCGGCTCCTCCATAATCCTCCGACATCCCCCCGCCGGCTCGTAATTCCTGGGCGGGCGCTGCCGCCGGCTCTGCGGGGGAGCCGCCGCCGCAGCCGGGCAGGTGTTGCCGCCGGGCGGGCCGCGCCGCGCCGCCCCCTGCCCGCCTCCCGCCGCGGGGGGCGCGGCCGCCATGTTGTCCGCCGGCCTGCCGGAGCGGGAGCGCGGCCCGCCGCCCCCGGGTCAATCGTGGAGCGGTAAAAGCTCCTTTGTGGCGCTAATTAGCGCACGGAGCCCTGGCGCGGCCGCATGCGAGCGCTGGCGTCCTGCCCGCAGAGGCGAGGGACGCCTCGGCTCGCCGCGGGTCCGCCGAGGGCAGGGTGGGGAGCCTCGGGACGCGGGCCCGCCGTGGGTCGGGGCACCGCCGCAGCCTGCCTTGGGTAAACGCAAGGTCGGTCACGTCTCGCCCGCCGCCTCGCAGGCCGTGGGTGTCCCTGTGCCGTGCTCACGGCGGTGTTTTGCTGCAGATGCTGCTTGTGGCCGGGTGGTTTCTGAGGGAAGAATTGGAGCGACTGGGTCCGGCTCCAAGCCCGTGTATGTGTGGGTACCAGTGGTTCTCGTAAGAACACCAGTGACTTCCCGGTTTGTTTTTATGCTCTTGGCGTGGCTCAGGAGAAGATTTGAGGTGTTCAGCATGGCTGCTGGTCATCAGGAGAAGCTGCCAAGTGCTGTCTCTTCCCTCTCATAGCATCTTCCCGAGTTTTGTCTGAGAGGTGGAGTTCCTTTGCTCTATGCACTCTGAACAAAGGGTACACGTTGATTTTGCTCCTGGAGCTGTGCAGGGTCCCCAGACCTCAAGCGCTAGGGTCATTGCAATGTGTGTATGTGACTGGGACAAAGGGACAGAGATACCAGGGTTTGCCTGCTGGCTCCGAGCCCTGCTCTCAGGCTGCCATTATCAGATGACCACTATCTGTCTCAGTGTTCGCTTGGGCACTAATTTTTTCCTCTCCCTGTGAGCACACAAATTTATCTTACTAGGGATGGTGTACTTCTGCGGGTTTGCCAGAAGTAGAAATACGAATTGTTCAGCCTCTGCTTTAAAGGTTTGGACTCTATGGTTGTTTACACATTCATTTTAAACAGATGTAAATCTAGAGTTAACTGCTGAAAGAAGAGTTAACCACTGTGCATTTCTGTGAACAGATACAGCTAACTTTCAGAGAAATGAAAATAATGAAGTGGTGGTGAATAAGCCAGGCACCTTGCTTTCAGCTGTAGTACACAGAGTTTCTGAGGAGCAGATGTTCTTCCTCTTGCAACTGCTGGTCTTTAGCTGAGGAGGCAGCGAGGTCCCCCGGGCCTGTGTGAGGCATGAATGTATGTACAGGTTTTAATGATGTCAGAGTGTCTGATGAAGGCAGAGTCCCCACAATCTGATCCTTAGATGTAGAATTACAATATTACGTGCACTGCCAGACGTGCTATAGACATGGATTAGCTTCACAGGGACCTGCCTTTGCATGCCTTTTGATGTGTACAGTAAGCTATTGAAACAAGATTAATGGGCATACTCTTTGTCAGTTCTGGGCTTTTGGGGCAGATTTATATCTCGAGGTGGGTCCTGTAATCACTGGTGCCATACATTGCAACTTCTGCTGATTTCTTGTGCCGTAGTGTAACGTAAGAACTCTTTCAGTCCTTTACAACAGGTAGTAGTGCCATTTCTGACAGGACTGGGCAGCTCTTCCACTGCCTGGGCTTTTGTGTGTTAGTGGGATTGATGAAGCTTTCTCCCATCCATTCACTTTAGTGTGCTCCCTGATCCCAGCAAATAGCTGTGTACTGAACTGGGACAATAAATCTTTGACCTTTACACGAGACTGAAACAGGCATGAGGAGAAACTACACTGGTCTGCTCCTCTGTTTCTGCATTTGGACTTGAGGTAAACTAGCAATCCAAGAGTATTCCATTCTCAAATGCTTCTGTTTTCCTTCTAGTGGCCACTTAGAGAGTGTTTATCATACACCTTAAGGACGTTTGCTTTACAGAATTTTTCTGACTATTTTTTGTATTTAAATAGCCTTTCTCTTACTTTGCATTGACCCTGCTATATTCAACAGCAGCTTAATAAAGTCTGGGGAACTGGACTGTATTGATTTGGGATTGATCTGGACGCTTTTGAATCTTTTCCACTTCTGTCATTCTGAGCAAATTATGCTTCAGTTTTGGTGTCTGTCCACTTACATATCTGTTTCTTCTAGTGACTGTTACTGTTCATTTTTACTGGTGCCAGTTCTAGATATATGTGCTGAATGCAGAAGTCTAAGGACTTAGGAACTTTTTTCTCTTTTGTCCTCCTGAACAAATTTAATTCTAATTTTGGCATACGTAGTAGAGGGTATCTCTTGGTATATAGTGAAGTCAGTTTGGCTGCAGAAGCACTTGAATCCAGTTTAGCTGATTCTATGGGAGGAGCCAGCCACCAATTTCACCAGTCCTCACAGAGCTATAGGATTACTGAGACCCACAGGGGTTTCCAAGTGTGCCCTGTGCCAGCCACACATGCAACATGCTACTGAAACTTGTGGAAATGTGACTGTGGTATCTCATGGACTTCACTGCCACTAGTGGAATCCATCTGTACCTTTCATTTCACATAGGTACTGGAGCAGGAACTTACAGGTGAGCTAAACAAAGGGGTCACTACTTACAGCTTGTCTGTCTTTCAAAGGATGGTATTTGGTCCTCTTTGTGGAAAGAAGTTTTAGCAATCACATTTTTGATTCATACTGATGGGTTTTCTTACTTGGAACCTTGATTCTTCTTAGACAAAACTGTGGTCACTAGATCTCTGTAGTTCAGCCCCTATAGTTCTTCCTGTAGCTAGACCTCAGCAAAGTGTTCTAAGTAGTAGGTTTTCTCTCAGGGAGGGCAGATCTACTTTGGAATGACATGAAATTTGGTGATGTTTCTTACAAAAAAAAATCTCCCCCAAATAAAAAAAAAGGATAAGAAGAAATATAAAAACCAATTAATTTTTTTGGCATTTGTTTTCCTTTTCAGGTAAAAAAATGGAGCAGAGTAAATTACAGGGAGTAGTAAATATTTACTATTTTAAAGGCAAACATTTCCTCCTCTGTTTTATTTTTTTGTTTGGTGTGCTTTTTCTTTCCCTTAGCGAAACCACCCCCTTAGCTTTTATTTCAGGTAGATTCAACTGAAATTTTTTCTGCCCATGATTGTTTTTTGTTTGGCCATTGAACCAGATAATCCAATATTTGCACAGCACTCCCTGGAGCTGCATGAAGAGGTAATGTTGTCATTATGACAGGTAGACCTCAGGAGATTACGTGAAAGCACAGGGTCTCCTAGCAGAAGCTCCTTGGCCTTTAAATGCTCACTCTCAGATCCTTAGGATTTCCCTGCAGATCTCTGGACTGTGTTATATTAGTGGGGGTCGAAATCTTGAGGGGGGTCTATGGTTTCCCAAAGGAAGAGTAATAATGGTATTCAGCAACAGGACATGTTGTTTCTGGACTGCTCTTGAGTATTTTTCCCTTAAGGGAAAGATAAGGCTTCTTGTGCTAAATGTTGGGATTTACTCCTATGGATGTTTGAAATTTATTTTCTTTTTAGTTTGTGGCTTTTTAGAGTTCTGAAAATATGGTGATAAATCTATATACCTGTGTATCTTTTCTGCTATGGGTTCTTGCTTAGGTCAGTGTACTTTGTTCTGTTTGTACAAAAATATTTATTCCTAATTAAACTCACCTTCTTTTGTTTGTACCAAAACATCCTGGGCTCATGAAAACTGCCTGCCCTGTCTGCTTGGACAAGGATTTTGCAGATCTCTCTGCACAGAAATTCAAAATTTCTGCTTCCTGACTTAGATGATTAGTAGTATAAATTTTTTAAGAAAATGCCCAGTGTTAGAAGCAGCTGCAGGTTTTGTGCTTGTGAAACCTATTTGCACAAATATTAAAAGCCACCAAAGTCTCCACCCATATCTGCCACAATTGCTCAGATCTCCAAACAATTACAATCTAATTAGAGCCGGCATTCAAAGTTGCCTCCAGCATTTGAAACAGAAGTAATTTAGCTGTAATAAAAGTGTAGATTGGCAGCTCTAGAGGCTGAACTCTGCCTATCCACAAAATGTAGCCGGGGTGGGAAAGAGCTACAAGAATCACTAGAATGACTGAAGGGCCTGACCCCCTGCCTTGAGATGACAACCCCCAAGGGATGAACAAATGGGCAATTTTCTACAGGTCTCTTTACTGCCACTGCCAAGAGTGCTGCAAATTACTGACAATAATTAGTATGTTGTCCGTGGCATGAATACATTTCTGCTAGGAAAAACACCTGATTCATTGTATGATAACAATCAAATGCCCATCATGTAGTGATGGTGTTTATGAAGTTAAGGATTATTCTGAATTTGAACTGCAGCCTTTGAGGTGAAAGGCTTTATCCTGTTACCAGTCTGCTGTGTGTGAGGCACAGGGCTGTGATTACCAATTCATTTCATAAAGGCCAACCGTTTAAAATTCTTTCAAACTAGCAGCTGCTGGAGGAATGAAAAAGCAACTGGGTCTGGACAAATATATTTTTTTCTCTGTGTTAATTTAAGAAGAGAACCTGCAATTCTTCCCCCTGATGAATGAGACTTCCTATCAGTGTTGAGCTATCACCGGTGACTGATAGCTTGTCTGTGCTTGCTTGACATAAGGAATTCTTCCAGTTTCAGAGGTGGAAGTCGTGTTTAGGCTAAAGACTACCTGAGAAAATAAGCTGCTTCATGTTACCAGTCAGTAGGAGGAATCATTTGGATTTGATGTGGAGGTGGGTTCTAGATGAACCTGCTTTAGCAGGGGTGTTGCATTTGATGATCTTCAGAGGTGCTTTCCAACCACAACCATTCTGTGAAAAGAGCCTGCTTGCCTCAGTTTCTTGTGGTGCTACTGGATTCTTTTATTGCTGTCAGTTATAACCAAAGGCAGGGGAAAGAAACCCTTCCCCTTCCCTTTCCTTTCCCCTCTTTCCCCATCCACTGGTTTTTATATGCCAAAATACTGAATTATAACATAGAAAGGATCACCAGTCACTTCTGAAAACTGACAAGTCTTAGCTTTCCTTCAGCCAATTTAGCATACGCCTTACTGCAGCAGGCAAACCTTAATTCAGTTGGCAGTAGGATTACAGCAGGTATATTTATCCTGAAGAACACCCATTTTCCATTTATAATTATCCTCTTCTCTGCTGAGTCAGGAGGAAAATCAAAATTATCCTCTGTTTTAGATTGTTTTCCTTGGACTGACATGAAAATTCTGGATGACATTGTCAAAAGCATCCAATTTATTTAGGATCAAAAGACTGCAGCTTTCAAGATCATCTGTTCCTCAGATGTGTAAGGGACCTTAGAAAACAGTACCTTTGGTTTCTAATGTTGAAGATGAAGACATAGATAGAAGGTTGCTGCTTTTATTGCTGTTAGTATGGGATAAGATCATAATTTATGTTTTCAGATGAGGCTTTGAATATGGTGGTCTTATGTGTTCTAACTAGAAGCCAAGTTGCCCTGAGCAGGTTTCAAAAGTGTATGAGCGTGCACTAATAGTTCCACTGTAATTTTTTTCTTTGTCCCTCTGCAATATGTATTTCTAGTAGTCACAATCCACTCCAAAGGATGAAGAAGAAGGTAGGAGGCTTTGTGGATGCATGTGAGAAAGTGTTTTTTTCTGGGGGAAGTTATGGTTTGGGTTTTTGGATTTTTGGGGTTTTTTTCTGTAACATTCTTCTCATCTGTAAATTGCTACTTCCTGTTTGAAAACTGTGTGTAAACAAGATGCTGTTATGCCTCCTTCATCGCTGTGTTCCATTTCCCCTACAAGCAGATTCAGACAGAGGATGTCCCTCGTTCCAAGGAGTACGTATGCCGCCAATATCCGTGCCTCAGTGATCTAGAAAGATGCTAACCCACTCAAAAGCCAAAGCTGTTTAGAGCAGTTGTACCTAGAGACACGCAATACAGGTCCTTTTCCAGTTCTGTTCCCTCACCCCTATTTAAGAAAAGCAGAATTCTGTGAACAGCTATGACAGCCAGCAACCTGTCTCCTCATCTGACTGCGTGGAACTATATCAGCAATTTGGCCCAGCATCTAACAAAACACCCCATGAATCTCACCAAAATACAAGATAACAATACAGATGGAGTAAGATAACAATACAGATGGAAGCATTTAAGTTAGTATATGTATGTAGAGTAATTTGGGTTGATAAATGCTGCAGAAGTTTAAAGCACTATTTTGTCTCACGCTCACATAAACTTACATTCCTTGGCTTTGAATTTTGTTGTGTGGATTAAGTTATAGCAGATCTGTCTGGAACACCCATTGAAGCTAAACAGTGGTGCTTCATTGTTTAATATCAGCTGCTTTATTATGGGAATTCAAATAAAATTTGACCTAAACAAGGCAGACCTTCCTGCTATTTTTAGAATGTTATGCCATATCCTGTGTCCATGTTTCACAGGCTGGTGTGTTATTAATGATGTGTGTCCTTCCTTCTCTCATTAATTGATGCATAAGCTTTTGGGAGGTTTAAAATCATGCAGAAAAGTGGAAAAGGGAAGAGAAGAAAAAAAAAACCTGCATGCCTTGATACCACAGTTGAGGTGGGAGCAGGGGTGGGTTGCTCTAGGCAAGTTCAAAACTGCACTGCCTCACAGCATTGCTGGGATCCATGAGCTTTGAACATTGTCTGGCTCCAATGCCTCCATGATCCTGTTCAGAGAAGTTGTTTCAAATGTGTCTTTTCCCTCTGTTGCCCCTTGCCCTGGCATCTGGCAAGAGGGCAGAGGAGCCTCTCCTTCAATTTTCTCCTGAGTGATCTCCATCTCACCGTTGTTCGCTTTCAGGTTGGAGGCAGGTGTGCAGGAGACCATAGGTTCCTTTAATCCCTATTAAGAACAGCAGATCACAGTTGCCCCTCTGGCCTTGTTCCCTATGACTATGAAACTAGCTTTAGCAGCAGAGAGATTTAATCTTTCTAGTGGAAATGTAGTGCTGGTCAAAGGTCTGCACGGCATCTTTTAGGACAGTTTCTTAGCTGTGTGAAGTTAATTGTGAGGCAGTGTCCGTTCCAAGTCACAGATTTTGGCAGAAGGCTTGTGCTACACTCTTGCCTTTCTGCAGCTCTGCTCCCTTCCCTGGGAGAGATCTTAAAGAGGAAAGCCACAAACTATGCCAGACGTGCAAAGAGGCCTCCAGCCCCTCTTAGAGGCTCCTTTATTTGCCTGCCTCCTCTTTCCATTACCTGTCTGGTGACCAGAGGGAGGGAACAAACAGTTCTGGGATGTACTACAAGCTGCGTGGGGATGATAAGCAGCTCTGTGTTTCTTTGTTATCTCTAAAACCTACCTGGTGCAGTCTGTCAGCTGCTTCAGGTGCTCTCTGAGAGCACGGACAAGGATGAGCCAAGGTGTCTATGCTACATAGTACTCTGCCTGTACCCTTGCCAGTGCCTGTGGCAGATAGGAGAGGCAGATAGGAGATAGGAAGCAGCCAGTCACTCCTTCAACAGTTGCTGCCCAGTTTTGTTCCTCCATCTTCAGTTAATTTAGATCATACCTTAAGTGCGTCCACAACTACGTTTAAGCAAAAGCTGTTACCATAGTAACACTGGAGATTTTCTAAATGCAGTCTGTGATGTAAACAACTAAAATGACTGTCACCCCAAATAGTTTATTTCTTCTGTGTAGTTTATCGAGTATTTAAATATGTTTTGGCACACACAGGTTTACCACTTCTAAGTATAACTTGGAGGAGTAACACATCTTTTCTTACTGCTTCCATTTCAGCAGATCTGTTTCCATGTCAACAGCTCACATTGATAAAGAATTGACATTCTGACTGCATTTGGCAGTGTAGGATACAAGGTGACAATTAAAATAAATCAGTGTTTCTAATGATGCTGATGTTAAAACCATGCCAAAATACTGGGATTCCCATGCACAGTAGGCAGAGATTGCTTCTTTTAATCTGCGGAGAGTGAGGCAGGAATTCTCATGGGAACAGACTTTCTTTGCAAGGTTTTTAAGCCTTCCTGCTTACAGATGCAGAAAGACTGGGAAAGCAAACTCTCTCTCACAGAAAAATGCACCTAGAGCTCTGTGTGTATGTGCACATGTGTGTTTGCTTTGGCTCATCCACTTCTAATCTAGGTGAGGTCTAGGAATGTGTAAAGCATGTAATAAAAAATAGAATGCAGTTCTTGGATTAGAAACCTGTTTTGAACCGAGTTTCTTGCAAAAACTGTGGATCAGGTGCCCCCTCTTTCCATTCCTGATTTCCTTGTAGTGAATATATGTGTTGAAATTACTGAGGGACAAGAAGCATGGAGGCCCAGAGGGGCATTTTTTTTAAGGTTGCAAGCCCATTCAGCAGACCGGCACTTCAAATTGTGTATTTTGGGGACGCTTGTCTCTGTGAGTGGCATGTAGATACATAATTGTTGAGGTGTCATCACTGTGCTTGTTCTCCCTTAGTTCATAAGGGCTCAGATTAGTGTCCTAATGTATTAAGCATCCCAATTATACATGGCATGAGACACAGAAACATGACCCCCATTTTAGAGGGGCAGAGAGGGATTGGAAGAAGTTTTTCAAAGCTGCAGGTTGGATTGGATAATTCCAGGTGGTACAAGCTCCCTACCTGTGGCTGGGATGGCAGAAAACTCTTTATCTGGTATTAACTCGGGGTCATAATGAAGTCTCATGGCAGACATGGAAACCCAGCTTAGCTTTCCTGATTTATAATGTACTCACCTTCAAGGGTGAGAAAAATTTGGGAAAATATTTCCATGGAGACATTCCACTTGTCTGAAGGTACTCTGTCTAGTTTGAAGTAGGTTTATCTATAATTATATAACAGAAATATAAAATTATAAAGAAAATGATAAAGAAATATAATTATATATAATGGAAATCTATAATTTCTGTTGCATCTGGGGACTACAAATAAATGCCTTCTAGTCTTAGGTGTGTAGAGGATGTGCCTAGTGATCTTAGTTGCTGTGGATTCTCCTGCAATCCAATGAAAAGAAATAGTTATGTTCAAGCAATAGTTCATATCACCTTCAGCCTGTCTAGCAGTGCCTGATACTGCTTTGTGAATGTGTAAATTCACTGGTTACATCTTTCATATTATGGAATTATATAATTTTTGTGAGTTTGACAAGTGCACAAATTTATTTAGTGAGGCTTCTATTTTTGAATGAAATTCTTAGGTGTTGTTTTAGAGAAAATAATATAAAAGCAGAAATACTGGTAAGAGTAATGTGGTTCCTGGTACCACTGAGGTATACCAAAATCTGGTGAGATTTGCTCTCGTACACAGAGTCAGTCATTTGTGTAATGGAGAGTGGAGATGAATATAATAAATCCCTCACATTTACTAATGACAATTTTATTTTCAGATTGGATTCTTTGGAGGATCTCTGGGCACTTCAGAAGAATTAGTGGATTATGTCTCACAGCAGCCCATAAGATAGTAAGTATTATTACTGTATTTTGTAAACATAATTGTGTTTTATTAATAATCAGAGAATTTGTAAAATCAGTCAAGTCCATGGCAAATAACTTTTCCCAATAGAAGAATCCCACTCTTTCAAATACAAGACGTGTGCAATGTTTATATTTCAGCAAACAAGCCAGTGCTGAATGATTTTAATTTGATTGTGCAGGAGTGAGACACTTTTAGGACATACCCTGTGAATGACACTAAAGTGCTGTAGCATAAAAAATAGATTGCAGCTGAGACAGGATGTGTAATCTCTGTTCTTTGGTCTTGACTATTGGCTGTAGCTGACAGCAGAGTAGCAGCTGGTTAAATTGGGCTGCACAATAATTAGGGCTAAGAAGATCCAGCCCTCTCTGTTGAACTGCTGTTGGCTTTCCTTACTGTATTACCTCATCTCCTGGCTGCAGGGGTTGGCAATCCTTCAAGGAGGCATGCACAATATTGTTTTCCCCCACCTTGAGTTAGAGGTATAAAAGTAGCAGGGGCTACTTTTTGTGTTTCTATGTTTATACTTTGTATGTGCTTCTTCCCAGAGATTGGGCTGAGTGAGGGGTCCTGTCAGGGGGTAACCTCCAGCACCTGTGGGATTTGGTTTTGAAGGACACCAGGGTCAGGCAGGTGCCCCTCCTGGTGCCACAGCTTTCAATGCCTGGCTCTGCCTGAGTTCTGGTGACTTTAGACACTAGAAGATTTAACTACACACTTGTGGCTGTTCATTCTCAAGCTAAGTTTCAGTACCTATAGCCAGTGCTCCATGGAGACATGACTAGCCATATGGTAGTGCTGCTTCTACCCATTTTATTACCTAAATTTAATTAACAGGCAATTATAATATCTAGACAGACAAATATAATAATGTACTGTCATGCTTCATTGTAAATAACATCTGTAGTAGCCAAAGCAATGTTATTTGACTTAATATGAATGTACTTGACATATGCCATCTAGAGTGAGATGTACATGATGCCTAAGACAAACTCTGTAGTAACATGTGGTCCCTGTTTTTCAAAAGCTCTGGAAACCTGTCCATAATCAATAACAGTGAAGTTCTAAAGAATGAAAGGGTGGTCATAATCATTTATATATGAGTTAATGCAAACCAGAAGAAATGCATAACCAAGCACAGACAGGAACTGGCAAACAGCTATAACAGTCCAAGAAATTCTGAACTAAAGACTCCTGACTTTAACAAGACCACAATGCCTAAGACACAGCTGAGAAACCTTTGTGCAAAACAGAAGGAACATATAAATTAAGCATGTTAAATGGTGTTTGTCTGTAATTGGATACAGCATAAATGCTGAAAATGTTAACCTAATTCTGTCCAAATCTGAAAATAAAGTTTGTTCCTTCCACCAAGAATTTCTTCTAATTTTGCAGAGGTGCATTTGTGGACTACTAATTGAAAAAAATATATAATTCTAATAGCTGAGCAAACCCTGTTCCAATCCAACACTAAAAAGTGGAGGAGGGGGAAAGAAATTAGTTACACCCCCTCATGTAAGGGAAAAAAACAAAAGGTGGGAAATAATAAAGAAAATTAGTTTTCCTAATAAATCAAATATATTACGCTTTTGGGTTCTGCCCTTCTAAAATAAAAGAAAGCAAGTGGTTGTCAGTGGCAAACTACTACATTGTTGAATTTTAATAGAATTGTAAACTCCATTCCTCAGCCTTTGTGAGAATGTAGTGGAAATGCAAGATGCTACTCACAGTTCTGCTTGGTTTCATTCAGTGTCAGAGTTGCCTTTTGTTGTCAGTGGGGTGCAGTTCCTATGGAGTGAAACAGCGCATACAGCATGGACTAAAGTGCCTCAAAACAGCTGTGTGCTGCCTTAGGCAGTACCTCAGTGGTTAACAGGGATAATGAATGTGCACACTAACAACAGTGAACACAGCCAGTTTAAGGATCAAGACCAAAGGTTATTTTTGGGTAAAAGAGAGAAGAAGGTGAAATACACAGGCATGCAGGAGTAGAGTGTTGTAAGCAGATTTAAGGCCTTGGCAAAAAACAAAGACTCTTCTTTCTCTGCTGTTACTTTGCAACAAAGGTTTTAACCTGAAACGTAGGCAGCTAAAATATTGCTTCAAGCTGCCTTAAACTTCACAGAGGCTCTCTTCTGTTGAGGGCTGGGCAGAGAAGGGAAGGGTAGTAATTAGGGCTTACTGAGAACTAGGGGGCTTTCTGCTTGGGCACAAATTCCTGAGCAGTCACTTTGCTACCTTTTGTAAGGATAGGAATGCTCTTCCTAGACTCTTCATGCTGGTGCAGATAGGTGTGCAGGCACAGAAACCTCTTACCAGAGAGAATGCTGCAGTTTCAGTAGTAACAGAGTTTTAGCCAAAAAGAGTGAAAGAGCATGCAGTGACACATGCAATACCCCCATCTTCGTCTGCTCTCCTGGATGTGCCAAGTCTTTCTGCTCTTTTTCTAGTCCACAGCAGAGAAGCAATACAGCAAATTGACTGCTTGCTGCATTCTCTCTCCTGTAGCTGTAAGATGATGAGCTGTTGCTACCACTGGAAGAGTGCTACTGGGTTTCTGGTGACAAAGTAAGCAGGTACCAGTGACTGGCAAGTGCATACTGCATCAAAATGGAAATTCCAGGGTGTTAGAAATGTCTCACCTTGGTTCTGTCTGGATGTTTAAATGCTGAGTCAGCATCCCAATTCACTGTGTTATTCTGGAAGAAAGTTACTCCGTTTACTCCTCAGGTCCCTAATTGCTGGGGTCAGAGACTGGACTATAATTGCTGCTGTCAGCTCACTGTTAAATAGAGAGATGTAAAATACCTCCTTGCACATAATTTATAAACATTTAAAACCCATCAGGGGACATATAAAACATTCCTTTTTTTGTAACATTTATAAACTACTGAGGAGCGCAGAAATATTCCCCTATATTAATTACGGTAATTTAGGTGATGTCCGTGGAGGGCTGGTGAGCACAGCAGCTATGATTCTCCCCCACAATTCTCTTATTTCCAGGCACTGAGGTTCCCCTGAGTCTCTTCCAGCTGCAAATTCTCCTGGCATGAAGCAGGGTAATGCTGGAGAGTGAATGTATTTTCAGACCATGTATACATGAGGGAGTTGAACGAAGATTACTGGTAAGCCTGCTTAGTTAAACCAATGGAAAATGTGGCATGGACAGTCTTATTTCATCTGGTCACTTCTTTTAGATTTGGATTAGGTTTGAAATCAAGTAAACTCCCATTTAACATCTTTAAATAAAGATGTATGAAGGCATTCACATCAGTTTAACTTGAATTGTTTCAGTCAGATTTAAATGAAACCGGTGAAGCTTTCTTGTACGGAGGTGACCTCAGTAAATACAAATTTCTGTCTCTATTCTACAGACCAAAGGAGCTGCAGCTCTTCTGGGTTTTCTCAAGGCATAATTTTAGTCACCTAGGCCAGTAGCCAGTGGGAGTTACAAGCTTTGCTGGATGAGAGTAAATCAATTGAGGGACATTTAGTGGTCAGGAAAGGAACATGAAGGAAGGCAGCTTTACTTGTCACTTGACGAAAATGTGCACAGCAGCTTATTTGAGTTTCTCCAGGCCTAGTGCTGTGAATGGTTGGGTCTGCCATGGGCCCTCAGTATCTTGTTATTGTTGGAGTATCAAGTGGGGCTAACACAAGCACACATGGGGTCATCCAAGTGATGCATCTGACTGGGGAAAGGTCAGCCTGCAACACGTATAGACAGCAAATTCCCTTTAGAGTATTCACTGCTCTGCTGGGACAATACCAAGCTTTTGGTACTTGTGTGTGAGAGAAAGAGAATGGGCAGGTACGTATTCCACTTGAGTTATTTCAGTTATTTCTGATGTAAAGTAAGAAATGCAGCTACTTGCAGTTCATGAAACCCTGGTGGTGGGCATGTTCTCCTGCAGTAATGTGGCATTTGGAGAATAGAGTATGTTATACCGAATGTCATCTTGAGTTTCCCCCATGAAATAATTTGAAGAATGTTCCCCAGCTGCACATGCTGAGCTGTGAGAATTGCTGCTGAAAGCACATAATGTGATGTATTCTTAATTTTAAATGACTCCATCATGAAGAATTGTTAGAGAATTTCTGTGGTTTTGAAGGGTATAGGTATGTGGTTTTCTTCATCAGAGGTGAAGCCATATAAGCACTGCTTGTCACTTTCTTGTTATGCACTTGCTGTGTCACCTGTGTGTCAGTGAGTGTCCCAAAACAGTGATGGAAAAGCACTGGATCAAAAGTAGTAGGGTTCTTGAGCCAGAGGGGGGCTGATTAGATCCAGTGTCTGAAGGAGATTTCTTCTGCAGAGGTGTTCTTCCCATTACAGTGCCGCTAGGCCATATATCATTGGAGTGCTGAAATTTGTTTTTATCAATTCAGAAACAAGATCCTACATCTGTTCCTAATTACAGGTAGGGGTCTCAGAGGAGGTCTGAGTTACTGTGTATGTGGATATCAAAATGCCTAGCTCTCATTATTTGAATAGGTAAATAATTTTATTCATCATCTGTGCAGGGACATAGGAAGCGTAGCCCAGGAGATGTTAACAATTAACAGCAATCTCATCTGCATTACTGGCTATCAATATCTTCTACTCAGTAGTTTAATATTGACTGTGTAAACCCTCTGAAAAGGGATAATTTTCTTTTCTTCACGTGAATTGGACATTTACAAATATATTTCTGGCTTTGTTCAGATTGTATTTTTCTACAGAGGATATGATTTATGGTTTTCATTCTCTGTGGGGGAATGAGGGACCAAGCGTCTTCTGTAAAATGTGTGCTACCACAGCTTGTGGCTGGCTTCCATTCAGGTCAGAGTGGTAACCATTGTGCAGGACTGCTTCCTGTGCCTGAAGCGGGTTATTTCTCTGGACCCAAAATTTTACTTCTGATAGAGCTGGTATTGCTTTTCATTTTGAGAGCATCTGTCCCTGTTTCATACAGTGTACAGTTCTACTTTCCAGTAAGTGCAAGAAATTGTTCTTAATTTTTAAAAGGCCTTGCCCTCACTGTACAGTTACTCTAGTTGCTTGCTAAAAGATCACATGTAAGAAATACACCAGCCTGTATGGATGCAATTTATTGCTATAGACTCAAACAGACATGAGAGAAAAATAACAAAAAAGTGTAACTACTTGTAAGCAAATACACTACTGTTAATATTTTTAACTTGAGCTGGCTTGCCTGAAGCACACTGGTGCCATTTTCTGAAGTCATCTGCATAGCCATAGAGTATGGGCAAGAAATAAAGTTATAAAGTACCACATACCAGATGCTGATACCACCCCTCTGTATAGTTTAACCACGGCACTACAAGGTGTCTCTCCTCCTTGTGGAAACTAACTCAAGAAACTGTTAACTCAACTCCCTGTTAAACAGTGACTGCTGAGATGCGTTTTCTTTCCTGCTAGAAATTCAGCTGTATTCCAGGCTGTACAAAATACTGCTGACAGATTTGTTCTGCCCACTGCTAATTGTGGTAGCAAAAGTGCTTTGATGGTTTCTATGTATGAGGCTGGGAAATCCCTCTGAGAAACTTAACACATGCGGTAATGTAAAATACACTGATGCTGTTACTTGAATTTTTCAGTTTGTTGGGGTGAACAGCAGTTACCTGCCAATGGGAACAGGAGACAATCTGGTGATTTCAAATCGGTGCATTTAATTTGAATTCAGTACCAAGCACATTGCTGAAGCTGTTAGTAAAGCAATCCGTTTGGAAGCAACTACAGCAATATGGGTGGTAAATAGATGGCACCATAGATTTATTAAAAGTCATACCAACTAATTTCTTTCTCTGATAGGATAAAAAGCTTAATGAATAAGGTAAATCCACCAGAATTGGGTATCTCCATTTCATGGACATTTTTCTTACAGTTCCATATGACAGTCTCATAAGAAAACTAGAAGCATGGATAAGATATAATATTTTATAAAATACAATGGATTGAGAGTCATTTTGAGTGACAGTAAATATATATGTCAAGGTATATCTGAAGTGCTTGTCATATTGGTACTTATATATGTATTAATAACTCAGTTTTGAGAGAGGAGAGTGCTATCTTATAGGAATCAATTCTGGCTCAAATACTAAGTTAATGTGCTCTATTTTCATTAATTGCTTTGGTGGTAGGATTAAGACTTCATTGATTATATGAGTGAATGATATTAGTCTTCTAGGGACTGAAAATACCATGCGGAGAGTTGTCATTAAAATATCCCCTTCTCTGTATGTGTGCCTGGCATATGCACTAGAATCTTGGACTGGGATTATGTGCATAGATGTGCCACTTCAGAATTTTGTCTATAAAGAAAAACTCCTTCTGTCCTACCTGGGATCAAGAAATTGACTTTCTGTCTGCAATTACTCCAAAAAAACCCAAACCCCAAAAAACCTCACATTGAAAACTTACATTAAAAGGACACTGAGATTGTAAAGCCAACCACTGAGTAATTAGGAAATAATAGAATTCAAGTGGCCTGTATAATTTTATTTCAGCTTCTTAATGCATATTTATTATGAAGCAGTCTTTAATTCCAGGAATTCACACTATTTTTAACTCAGGATTCTCCTTTGGTAGCTGTCTGCAAAGGGAGGAATTTCATCCAGACAGCT
The DNA here is from genome assembly GCF_971803275.1 of Cyanistes caeruleus. Taxonomy (NCBI): domain Eukaryota; kingdom Metazoa; phylum Chordata; class Aves; order Passeriformes; family Paridae; genus Cyanistes; species Cyanistes caeruleus. Next base: position 48,026,027 of record NC_141705.1, read on the forward strand.
TTTGGCTTCGTGCAATTTTATGAAAAATTCCTCAGAACTTCATTGCAGGCCAGTTTGCAGCCCACTGTTCCTAACTGTATTCTTGCAAAATGGAGAGGTGCAGGCAGAGACATTGAAGCACTTCAGAAAAATGTTTCAGAAGCGCTACAAAGAAGCATGTAGTTCTGAAGTGCAACAGTGATTTAAGAAATTGGTGAAATCCGACTTCAAAAAATAAAAAAACTTTAAAAATCCTTCCAAATTCAAGTTTCAGTGCAGATATTTTGCAAGGTCTGTAGTTAAAGTCATAATATGATCTTATGTACACTGAATCTTTGTGTCTGAAGGTTTGCACTGTTGCCTTAGATGCATGACAAGTAGGCATTTTCTGTTGGATGCTCTGGATAATACCATTAGATGCACAATAATTAGGTGTTTTCATCTCATTAATATTCATTTTCATACATTTAAATGCCTCTCTTATAGCATTTGTTAATTAACATACATTTACAATGGTATATTCCTCTTCCCCATTCACCCATTCTGACTAATTTAATGAGCTGACATATCAGATGACTTCTCGTACAGGATTCTGCTGTTGTATCTTTGGTGGGAACAAAGGAGTGGTTATCGTGCTGTTTGCAAGCGGTATTAGCACAGTTATTTTTTCTCATAAGGAATCTGGGCCATGGAGAGTTTGTTCTCAGTGATGCTATTGCAAAATAGAGGGCTCCTTACTGTCTATTTCCTTTTATTCATATTGTTAAAACCTGCATTGCAGAAGCAAAATTTGTGCCCTGATATATTATTCAAATTGAAGGCAAATGCAGTTTGTACCCCTAAAAGTTTGTGGTATTTGCATCTTGGAGTGTAGAGTGAACCTGTGAGACTGTAGAAGTGGGATAAATCAACATTAACAGAAAAAAGCCCTTTAAACATTCTTGTAAGTAGGGCTAATTTAAAAGGTAAACTAAAACATTCAGGGGAGTTGAAGGAAATCCCTATTTCCTGATAATGTCTGCAAGGAGGTGAAATAGTAACTGAAATGCTGCTGTATAATTACACCTGCTGGGGATATTCATTATGATACTTTGGTTTCTCTGGAGTCTGACTATTATTAGTGAGTTAGTCAGCTTGCCTGTGTATCGTACAAATATTTTAACAGACCATGCATAGCACCTCCCACAATAAAGTCTGTGGTTTCAATCCTGTGTTGCTGCTGAAGGACAAAATAATAATAATAATAATAATAATAATAATAATAATAATAATAATAGCACATACAGAAAATAAACATAGTTCCTTCTGTAGGTTTTGCAGATAAAGTTTTTGTGACACTACAGTTTTTTGAGTCTCCTTTCACCAAAAATTAAGGTGAAAAACTCCTGTAAAATTCTTCATACTGATACATCAAAAAGCAATCTCAGCAGTTAACAGATTATTCAAATTCAAAGGGAGAAAACACACCTGGAGGGGAATTTTCAAAAAGGCTCAATGTCAACTTAATTCCGTTCCCACTGAAGTCAATGGGAGTTAAGTCAGTACAGAGCGTTTTTCAAAATCTTAACCCTGGGATCTGCATACCCATCTAAGTTCGATGAGGTTTACTCTTTAGGAGATTCCAAGTTATTAAGGGAGAGATTTTCAGTAGCACCTGAGGGATTTAGAAGCACAGTTCAATTAGTCTTTCAGTGCAATTTGTGCTTCTAAATACCTGAGACAGGTTTGAAAATCTCACGCTAAAACCCTGTCTCAGCTGTTGGTTAAAGCCTCAGTGCACATGTCTATTCTGATAAAAATAGGATTGCAGTGTGAGGCACATGCAGAATTTTGCGTGTGGTTGGATGGTACGCCAGGAGAATAGGCTGTCACATCCTCGTTAACTATAAATGAAGGGCACTGTCAAGTGAGGAGCGTTTGAACAACACTGCAAACACTGCCGCTGCGTCGCTGTCCTGTGCTGGGCTCTGCTTAATACTGAGGAGTCACGTTCCGTGACCTGTGTTAAACTGAGAGGCATAGAACTCCCTGAAGATGCAAGGAGGGTAAGTTAGTATTCATTTTGAGCACGGTGGAAGGATCTGGTGCCCCACTTTTTGGATTGGCATATCATTTAGGAGTGATAGATACGGTTATACGTCAGTGAACATGATTTACATGGGTTTAAATGGCTCCTTTTGACGTGGTTTTTATACTGCAGCCACCCAACAAAACCTTGCCCTGCCGGTGCGCTGAAGATGATCAGATTTAGGTGTCTTGACAGCCCTTGCTTTTTCTGCTGGCAAGAAGAGACATATCCCTCCTTTCCCAAATTTCATGGAAGAGAAAACACACTCCCTTTTAAATGTCTGAAAGAGGAAAGAGTAGACAATTCTGTCAGTGTGTTAGAAACTGAGAGATTCAGTTGTGGCTCTTAGGTGAAAGATACCAAAGTCCAGTGTTTCTTCATTTAAGGGCAGCTGGGATGGCAATGCTGAGTTAACTCCCTCACCGTTTGGAAGCCCCAGGTATGAAATGTTGGTGGTTGAAAGGTTAGTCTGGCTTCTTTGCTCATAGGATGCAGTGTATGTTTCACACAGAAATGGGCAGTATGCCTCTTTCAGAGGTCAGATTCTACTTGAGATACATCTAAGCACTCCCACTGATAGGAAGTAGTTGGATGGCTACTGAACCACATTACTGCCAGAATGATGCTTTGAACCATACTGGTCCCCCTCAAGACCTCTTGTGAGCATGCCTTGCTTTACATTTTATGTCTGCTGTGGTGTACTTGAATAGGAATTTGGGGATCAGGAAAGAAGAAATGGGAATAAGAAGCTGATAAAGAAGTAGTTTTCCTTTAAAAAAGGATGGCTAAAAAAAGCATACTAAATTTGAATTAGTGTGCAGTACACCACACAAAAATGAAGAGGAAGCTTGTAATTTATTGCAGGGGCTGTCCTAGTCACTCTGAAATTAGGCCTAACAGAAAAATCAGTCTTAATCTTCACTTGGGTAGGCAGATGGGTGAAAGAAAGTCTGTTTTTGTACCATCTCTTCTTCTCAGCAAGCCTTGTACTCATGTCACGGAGAGGAGCAGCAGGAACATTACAGCAGCAGACCTAGAGAAATGCCAGATGCTCTTCTGTGAGCAAAGGGGGATGAAGCAGCAGGAAATGAAAGGCGCCTCATATCCTGATGAATGCAGAGAGGTAGCAAGCTCTGCAAAGCAGGGTGAGATAGCTCCCCACTCTGTAAAAGGAAGGAGTCTGCGAGGTGAAGTAGTGGTAATTCACACAACCCATGCCAGCCTATTCAAGGGACTACTGTGTAATTCAATACAGAGTGAAGAATTACCATCTTTATACACTATTGAACCTAAACCAAGCTTACAGCCAAACTGTTTCAAAGGAAAGCATTTGCACTTGTACTGGAAATAACAGTTAATGAATGGTTCTAGAAGCTTCAGATGACATTAAGAGTTGAGATTTACTGTCTGAGTAGGATATCTCTTATGACAGTACTTTTGTTTAAATACAGATTGCCCTTTGGAGCTGCTTGATAAAGGAAAATATGACCAACAATGTTATGGAGCTCACATTTCAGGGAGAGGAACTCTGCAGAGAGCTGCTGCTTCTGAGGCCTTCTGAGTACACTAAAGTAGGAAAGCTCTGAGTATCAGAAGGGTGGAAGAGGATTTGTAATAGGCAGTTCCTAAATTGAATGAAGCAAGGTGGTGTGTGGCTGGCTCATCATCAGGACAAAAAATGGTTGCATTATGGAGAGGCTAACGTCATGGAACTTAGGATAGGTCGGTAGGCAACTGAATGAGGTGAGAAAAATGAATCATAGAATGGTTTGGGTTGGAAGGGACCTTTGAAGGCCATATAGATCAACTCCCCTATAATAAGCAGGTGCTTCTTCAGCTATAAGTTGCTCAGAGCCCTGTCTAACGTGACCTTGGGTTTTTCCATGTGATCTACAACTTTACTGGGCAACCTGTTCCAGTGTTTCACTATCCTCAGAGATGAGGAAAAAAAATCTAATATATCTAGTCTGAATCTACTCTTTTTTGGTTTAAACCCATTACCCTTGGTCCTATCCCTACAGGCTCTATTAAAAAGTCTGTCTCCATCCTTCTTATAAGACCCTTTCATGCACTATAAGGCTGCTATAAGGTCTCCCCAGAGCCTTTTCTTTTCCAAGCTGAACAACCTCAAGTCTCTCAGCATGTATTCATAGGGGAGGTGCTCCAGCCCTCTGATCATTTTGATGGCCCTACTCCAGACTCACAGCATCAGGGATGTGTCTTTCCTGTACTCAGCTGGATGCAGCACTTCAGGTCGGGTCTCACCAGAGGGAGTAGATGGGGAGAATCAGCCCCCTTGACCTGCTAGCCATGCTCCTTTTGGTGCAGCCCAGGATATGGTGGTCTTCCTGGGCTGCCAGCACTCATTCCCATGTCAAGGTTCTCATCAACCAACACTCTCAAGTCTTTCTCCTCAGGGCTGCTCTCAATCCTTTCTCTGCCCAATCTGTATTTGTGTTTGACATCACTCAAAGCCACATTCAGGATCTTACACTAGGCCTCATTAAATTGTATGAGGTTCCTATGGACCCACTTCTTGGGCTTGTCCAGGTCCCTCTGGATGGCATCCCATCCCTTGGGTGTTTCAGCTGCACCACATAGCTTGGTGTCACATGCAAATTTGCTGAGGGTGCACTCAGTCCCTTTTGCTGTGTCACTGGTGGTGGAATTAAACAGTACTGGGTCCCAGTACAGACCCCTGAGGGACAGGACTTTTCACCAGTCTCCCTCCAGACACCAGGTTGTTTACTGCAACTCTTTGAGTGTGACCCTTCAGCTAATTCCTTATCCATGGAATAGTTCCAATCTGTACCATTCCAATCTGTACCTCTCCAATTTTATAGAGGAGGATGTTGTGGGGTACTATCAAAGCAGAGTTTCAGATGGACGCCATCTGTAGTTCTTGCCTTGTCCACTGAATGGACGAGCTGTTGGAGTAGTCACAGGAAAATGTAGCTTGAAGAGAAAGATGTAAAGAAGTGAGAAGAAGACAAAAGTATCCCCTCAACCCAGATAAAAGACTGAAAGCTCTGGGTAACTTTTCTGATTTGGGCTGCAGAAGTGCCTGATTCACAGAGACTCCTATGTTGTGGTCCGTCTCTGAACAGACACTTAATGCAGTCTTATTTATAGTTTCAATTTTGTGAAAAACTGCAGCTCCTGATAATCAAACACTGGAAATATCCTTTTGATTCTGCATGGCTTGCCTGGCCTGGAGGCTAGACCCAGAGTGATGGGTAATGGGAGCTTTGACAGGAGCACTGCACAGATTGGTGATTTGGAGAGTAGCATTTTCTTCACTTGTGGTCTAATCTTGGAGGAAGTGAGTCACTGCTATCTTTTTTTTATTTGCTTGGAAGTTGCACTGGTAGCAAGAACACATTATAGAAGAGTGAAATTTTCTGTCATTCCTTCCTATACTTGTGTCTCTCTTGTGCTAACTTACCCACTTAATGCAGAAGAAACCACTCATCTTGAAATGGGGTCCATAAACAAGTGGCTCTAAAAGGGACAGATGAGCTATTTAATTAATGGCTTCTGTTCATCCCTACCACCCAGCCTAGCCTACTCCTGCCTTTGCCTGGCTCAAGGGAACAGATGATAGGGCAGTAGTGCTGCAGTGTTCCCTTCCAGGCAGAGCCCGAGCTCTGTTCAGCTTCCTGGGCAAACAGTGACCCTGCAGCAGCAAACCCTCTGCAAAATATTAATCCTGCTGTAAGGATGATAGTGGCACAAAGCTGTCTTAATGTCAGCCTTAGCAGGATGGACAGGTGAGATGTAGAAATAGCTGATACAAGAATTTTGGGAGATTCCTTGGGCCCATCCATAAGGTTGTGCAAATCCATGTCCTCTAAAGATGCTTCTCCTCCCTGACCCCCAGATGAGCTGTCCTCACAATGCTGAGGCTGAAGGCTGGGATAGAGTGTGTATCCCTAAGGTAAAGTGGAAATAGAAACATATACCACAACTAGTGCTGTGCTCCTTCCTGATGTAATCAAGTACTGTAAGTTTTACACACCAGTGCACAGATTACTGGCATTTACTAGGAAGAATGAGGAGCAGGCTGGCAACTGCTTGGAGGCACATGGAATATACAGGCAATTGCTCTGGAGCATGGGGAACACACAGGCAATTCAATTCCCAACTGGTTTCTAGGCAGGAGATACCAATTAAAATTAAAAGAATAAAAGACCGCAAGCTTGGGACTGATGATACGCTCTGGAGAGAGGAGTTGCCAACAGCTTGTGCTACAAAGATGCCTCTCTTTCAGTGGATTTCAAATGGTGAAAGAAACTCAGGTAACAGATCATTCTTTTCTTCTGGCTTCCCTGATTTTCATGTACTCAGTCCTACAGCCAAAATTCCTACAAAGACAGACGGGGCTGCTCCCCGTGAATTCCAAACAGCGAGCCAGCCGTTTGAGAGCTGATGCAGTGAATTCGCCAGCAGTTAGCTATACCTAGGAAGTGAGATTTTAAAACTGGGCATCAGGTAGCTGAGCAGAGAATGTTGAATCATGAGGCTCAGATAATCCACTAATGAGAGTGTGATATATATATATATATATAGATATATATGAAATGATTTAGGAATAAAAAAAAAGTTATCCATCTGACATGTCTTTCACATTAATTGTTCATGAGTCTCTGAAGCAAACCTCCCGTTCTGATGAAGAAAACTGAAGCCTGACTAGGTGAGGTTATTAGACATATGTGGGATCTGCAAAGCTGGGGTTTATACTGTGTCCATCACAATGGTATGTAGGCATCATGTGAAAAGTGTGTAAGTTTTAACTGTAATTACCAAAGTGCAGATACCATGGGGCAGATGAAGTTGTAAATCATAATCTGTCATTGGTTATGAAGTCAAAACATGCTTTCCTTCCCTTTTTGAGAAATCATGTGAATATTGATGAACTAATCAGGTAGAGGCTGCTGGATAGGAGAATTTTCACAAAAAAGCAGTGAGTTTACTCAATTTTTAAAATGTTTTGTATGAAAGAGGATTACACAAAGACTCTTAGTGCTTCAGGATATGGAAGTCCTAATGGTGGTGCAAGGCAAGAATTGTGCTCTTAACTGAACTCTCCACCAGCCAGAGAAAAAGCTGTGCCCAGCCGCCACTGAAAAATGGTGGCACCGATCCAGTCAAAATTTCTGGAGGAAGTGTATGCATTGTTTTAAGATGCATTTTGTCACAGGTGGCCTTTGCTTGGGAATCGGAGAAGGAAAGTGGCACTTCACCTCTGTTGGGTAATAACCAGACTCCACACCACAGTACTTCAGAGTCACTGTGGTTCCTCACGTCAACACAATTCTGCTACAGTAGGGTTTGCTTTGTGAAGGATAAGTTTGTATGGCTTTCAGATTTCTCTTTTGGAGAGCTTAACACAGAAACTGATCCACCAGCAGGTGCAGGATAGAATCATTAATTATTGCTTAGCTTAACAAACTGCATCTTAAATTATGATATCGATTACAATGCTGAATGAAAAGGCTGAGCTGGCATTACAGTATTTGACACAAGCAGCATTTTAAAGTGTTCACACTGATTGCATGATGCACTAGTATTGTTTTTGAGGAGCAATAGTCTTAAAATACAGCATTCCATGAAGTGTTAGGTGCTTCTGAATTCATCTACTTAAACTTTGACTAAAAAATTTTGTATCGCAAATGGTGCTCACACAGAGTTTTTGTTCTCCTTAACAAGTACAAGCCAACATTTGCTGTATCGGTTCACCAAATAAATTACATTAAAGCACAGCAAAAATACATTTGCAGCATCCCTAGTAAGTTCTGTAGGATCTCCTGACAGGATAAACATATCTTTTCTGCCCTACTATTTTTCCCTCCCCCCAAAACGAGCAATAAAAACATTTTGCATAAACAAATTCCAAATTACAACTAATCATAGGAAAGCTGACAAATGTATGCTATGCTAGTCTGTGAAAATACTAATCAAAGCAGTCTGTCAATTGTTAAAGTTAATGATTTAGATATGCAAAACTCTGACTAAATTTTTGTGGATAATTACATAATTACGCCTGGGTTAACACAATCAAAAATAGCAATTGCATGCTCCATCTTGAAACCACCACAGCAATTCCCTACTATCTTTTAAAGGCCTCTTTACCCTTGCACCCCCTGCAAACAAAGTGCAGTAGGAAAATAAAAAACTGGGAGACACCCGTGAAGGAAAAGCAACAGTGCTAGGTGTCTCCTGCCTATTCCAGACACTCTTTGCCCTCTGCAGAAACAAACCCCTGGAGAACAAAGAACCTGCTAGCGTGGGTGGAGGTGTGGGAAAAGACAGGCAGATAATGGAGGATTGGAAACAGGAGAGTTATCTGCTGTAACAAGCTGAAAGAGCAGCACCTCCAACCATGGATTGAAATGTGTGTGACAGTGAGCTTTTCCTGTGGGAGGTATTGCAGATTGAAGGGGAGGGAGTTTATACTTTGTTTTAAAGGTCTCGCTGTCATGCAAGAGCCTAGGACTGGCAAGGCTTACCTAGGTCATTAATTTTTTCATTTAATTATCATATCACTCAAAAGTTAATTTTGAACCCAGACAGTCCCCTCACAGGTGTTTCCCTAGAAGGTGCTATCAAACCCTTCTATCCAAACCTCACCCCCCTGAGCTATGAAATGACCCCTCCATCTGAGCACATGCTTAAGGCCTTTCCTGAGGTGCTAGAGGAAGGGAGACTTTTGGTGAAGGGGAAACAAAAGGGAGTAAGAAGACCAGGTCCTAGTGAGCACTGGTCTTTTTTCATCTCCTTTGAAAACAGCTCTAAATCTATTCTAGGCACCTTTGAAAAGCCTGAAAAGCAAGAAATTCTCTTGCACCGCTGTTTCTCTTTCCTTCTTATGTTGGCTTCATGCTCTCTTTTTATACTAGGTCTAGCTAATACTGTATAGAGATCCCAGTTGTCAGGAATCTCAGGAAGGTGACAGAGTATAAATAAAATGAATATTGGGCTCTTTGCTGGATGTCACATTGACTGGGTTGGGGTAATGGTAGTGATGGGGATTTAAAAAGTAATATATCTCTTGCGTAATTTTTTATCGTAATTTTTCTATAGAGTTTCCATTAAATAGATGAATGACCTAAATGAAAAAGAGAAATATAGCGAAAGTATAAAATCAGTCCCTGACAAGAGCTACGTAAAAAGAGCCAGCCTTCTGAAACTGGCTGCCTAAATTCCAGAATCTGCAAGTAGGTCTTCAGGTGAATTGACTGGCTTTAATAGTGGCATATTCCTAACAGGGATCCAACAAGTAAGGGAAGCAAATGCTTATTGACACAGATGCATTCACAACACCAGCCCTCTGCCCAGAGTATGCTGTCAAAGTCAGCTTTAGCTCATTGATGTAATGGAGCTCATTATTGTTTTTGTTATATTTTCAAACATAGCTATTAAAAAAGCACTCAGTGAGTTGCTCAGTCTGGATTAAGGGTGTGAAATTAAATAGTAGTGCAGTTGGATGTGTGAATGAAACCCAAAATGTTGTTTTGGAAACCTCACAAGCACCTGGAGCAATATCGGAACTCTGAGGCACTATTCACCAGTCTTACACTGCTTACTTCTGCTGCACTGATGAAGCAAAAATAAACTTCCTGTACTTAGACAGACTTTAAACAGTTTTCTACAAGACAGAAACCAGATGGAATATTTTCACAGCTGACACCAAAATTCACAGTTTTTGTGACTTCTGTGATATCGTGATTTATACAGGGACTTTCTGTATCAGCAGCCCTGAGCAGACAGCGTCTTGCCATTCAAGCTTTTAAATGTTATTTGGATTGGTAGGTCAAAAGATTGTATTAGTTGTGTGAAACATGAAGTATCAGTGGATTTAAATGGTAGTTCTGTGAGCTGTTCTGTTTTCACATCTTGACTGTAAGTCATAATAATAAAATATGTTAAAAGTACACTGCTCCAAAATGGATAGAAAACCCTTAAGTCATTTCTAGAAGCAAATGAGAAATTCTTATGTCAGGGCATGAGCACAAGGCAGGCAATTGCTTTAAGCATTTGCTAGATCTTTTAAAGGGGGGACATGAGTGGCAAAAGGCTTTCTGCGTGGGGCTGCATGTTTCACAGGCAATATTTTCAGATAAACCTGACAAAAAAGTGTTGAATATTGTTTCGGCATTTTGGGAAGGTGGATTTTTTTATTTGATTGATTGTTTTCCTTGCTGGGAATTAGGAAGCCAAGTCAAAATTGCTGGTAGACCAGTTGGAAAGAACTGGTGGTTTATGTGAGACCTGGCAGAGCTTAATGTAGGAAAGGATTTTTCTCTATGTCCTATTTCATTTGCTCTCCATTTGTGTCTGGATTAGCTTGTTGTTCTTTGCAGTTGAGATTCGTCCCGTCTTTGTGGGAATTCACAGTTTCGTGGGAATTCACAGTTTCATGGGAAACTTGTCTTGACCTGTACCTGAAAAAAAAATTCAGAAATGCATTGGTTTTTCTGGTTTTACAAGACTTTCTTTACACATGAGAGCAATATTTTGGCAACCCTGGTGGCTGCCTACCTGTTTCCAGATGCGGTTCCAGATTTTATGTTTTCCTTTCACAGTTGCAGCTGATGTGACTTTTGGCTGTGTGGTATCTTTCCTAATCTGAAGCAGCAGTGGTTTTGGTTCTAATTGTACTCAAGAGTTCAGTCTGCTGAAGGAGGCAGTGTTGGAGGTATTTCTATTATGTGTGTATTTATATACCATACCCTGAAAATCCACTTACCCACTTTTCTCTCCATGCAAGAGAGCTGGTTTGCATAGGGCTCCAGAAATCAGAGAATTGTCCTTTGTTTAATCAGATGTTTGTTTAGGAAGGGCTGTGTTATTGCTAGGGAATGTAATTTCATGGATTCATAGAATGGCTTGGGTTGGAAGGGACCTTAAAGACCATCTTATTCCAACCCCCCATCAAGGACAGGGACACCTTCAACTAAACCAGGTTACTCTAAGCCCCATCCAGTCTGGTGCTGAACACTTCCAGGGATGGAGCATCCACTGCTTCTCTGGGCAACCTGTTCCAGTGCCTCACCACCCTCATAGTGAAGAATTTCTTCCTAATAAGTACTTTAAGCCTACTCTCCATCAGTTTGAGGCCATTCCCCCTTGTCCTATCCCTATGTGGCTGGGAGCCCCAGAGCTGGATGCAATGTTCCAGGTGGGGTCACATGAGAGTAGACGGGCAGGATCCCCTCCTTTGCCTTGCTGGCTGCACTGCTTTTGATTCAGCCCAGGACAGAGTTGGCTTTCTGGGCTGCAAGTGCACATTGTTGATGGTTCATGTTTTGCTTCTCATCAACCAACATCCTCAAGCCTTTCTCCTCAGGGCTGCTCTCAATCTATTATCCGCCCAGCCTGTATTGACACTGGGTGTTGCACTGGCCCTAGTGACACCTGGCCTTGTTGAACTTCATCAGGTTTGCGCAGGCCACCTCTAAAACTTGTCCAGGTCCCTCTGGATGACATCCCTTCTCAGTGATTCCAAACAGCACTGATCCCAATACCAACCCCTGAGGAATACCACTCATCACTGCCCTCCACTTGGACATCAAATCATTGACCACAACTCTTTGAGTGTGACCATCCATCCAGTTCCTTATCCATTGAGTGGTCCATCCATCAAATCCATGTATCTACCTTTATCTAGAGGCAAGGATATCGAGCAGGACAGCACCAAGTTTTGTACAAGTTGAGGTAGATGATGTAAATCCCTCTTCTGTCATCTACTGATGCTGTAACCCTATTATGGAGGGTCACCAAATTTGTGAGCCATGATTTGCCCTTAGTGAAGCCATGTTGCTTGTCACTAATCACTTCGTTACATTCTATGTTCCTTAGCATAGTTTTCAGAAGGATTTGCTCCACCATGTTGTTGGGCACAGTTGTGAAACAGACTGACCTGTAGTTCCCTAGGTCTTTCTTTCCTTTATGTTTCCCTTTTTCCATTTTCCAGTTTCTTGACAGCTCTGAGAAAGATGGAGGTATATATAATTGTAGGTGCTTCTAATATGTGCACCTTATCTTTATAGAAGCATTTATTGTGTAAATCAAGGACAAAATAAATGGTTAACAGGTAGTGTGCAGCAAGGCAGTTTCCAATGTGTTTTTCCTGCCCAAACAGTTCTTAAGGCATGCCAAAGTATCCTTCAGTCATCTGGAACATATCAGCCAGTCTCAACTCCAATGCAATGGTCAAATGAGGTAGCATTGAATCACACTTATCCTTTATGATGAAATGGCACTTGATGTTGTTGGACTCCCACACACCATCCTTCCCCCTAAAAAAAAGGTACAAGTATGGTAGAGATAGAGGGGGAGGATAGTTAATAATTTACAGCAGATCTTACTGAATTTTGTGCAAAGTAAATATTGTTTCCAATGATATCTGCTGAGAATTGGCATACAATAAAACATTTGGTGATAACATATGGAAGGAGGTGTGAGAGACAGTTGAAGAAGCTTTCCTCTTTTCTGTACATGTTTATAATCTAGTGTCCTCAACATTATAGATATGACATATTGAAACTGTCTGTATGCAACCTGGCTTACCAAAAAAAAAAAAAGGTGCTGTTATGAGCAGAAAATACTGGCATTCTCAACATGTTATTTCCCTATTTGGACCTTTTATGCCTGTTTCTTTCCTTTTCTGTTTTCAAGGCCTGCCTTCTTCAATGAATATAGACACTGTTTTACAAGGTTCATGCTAATGAACAATTGTTTAAAAGGCTGTAGCACAAATCCATGGTGTTCTTCTACAGACAGTCTGTGAAATCCAGGAAACCACATTTTAAATATAATGCTGATATATATCATGGGCAGTTTAAACAAATGCAGTCACTTTTGCAAGATACTTCCTTTGGTTACACTGATCTGGCAAGTGATATATATATATGCTTAAATCCCATGTGTACTTACTTTGAAGTCAATGGAATTACTTGTATGTTTATATACTCTGGTGGTTTGAGGCTTTAAAACATAGATGGACATTTGACATTTAGAAAAGTAGGGCTGGAAGGGGCCTCAAGAAGTCCCCCTTCTGCAGGATTGGTTATATTTATATCATTCCTTAAAGAATTGGGTTTTTTTCCTAGGCTGTTCTTAAAAACATCTGGTGATAGAGATTCCAGATTCCATACTTTTCCCAGGCTCCATCCCAGTACTTCACTATCTTTGTTATTATAAATGTTTTTCTCTAATGTCTGACCTGCATCTGTCTTGCTGGAAATTAAAGCTGTTATTTGTCAAACATTGTAACATGCAAGAACCCTCTGTGTATGACAAAGTCTTGCACATTCATAGTCTTAAAATTACCTTCCCAAAAATTCTCTCCTATGAAGACCCTAGAATTTTCAAATGTTTTCCCCTAGACACATTTTATGGACCTCTGTTGCTTCCACTGCTTTTCTTCTGGGGCTGTCCAATTAGACCATCTCTGCCTTGCAGACTCTTCCTTTCCATCCCCCATTAAGTGTCATCGCTTTTCCTGACACCACGGTTATTCCTCAGCATCTCTTCAAACTCTGAGCCTCTGCACTTGTAGTTGTCCTGTGCATGACATTTGTATAGTCTGCAAGCACAGTAAGTGTGCTGTGTCATGGCCAGATGATTTATGAAAGTACTAAAACACAATCATATCCACAGCAGAGTTTTTTAATCCTCCTGTCCCCCTAGATAGTTTTGACTATGGGCAAATGATAACTTTCTCTGCACATTACACCCAGCCACTTTCATACCTGTCTTGCAATTTTGTTCAGACCATGTTTTGTTAGTGTGCATGAGACTGACATTTGAGACAGCAACACAAGCTTTACTAAGTCAGGAAACGTGACATCTCATGCTCTGCTTCTGCCACAAGGCTTGTTCCCATATGGCAGAAGGAAATTACATTGATTTGACAGGATTTATGCTCTAGAAATCCATACTGGCTGCTATTCATTTCCATGTTATCTTCTAGGCACTTATAAGTAGTTTGAATAGTTGTTCTGGTGTTTTTCTGAGGATTGAAGACAAATTGACTGGCTTGTAACTCCTTAGTTCTGATTCCCTTGCTTTGCAGAGCTGGATATTCTGTTTACTTTTTCCCAGTCTTTTAGTACCTCATCTTCTATTCTTGCCTTCTCAGAGGTGACTGTCTAGTGTTTCAGAGGGCTCTCAAGTGGCCATGTAAGATTACTGAGTTGAAATTCATTGTGCCAAATCAGTTTGAAGATCTCTGATTTATTTAAGGGCATATTAATTTGCTTTTTTTAGGCCATTATCTTCCTGCTGCTACATCTTCTCTTCCTTGTCTTCATTGGCATCTGTGTCCTGTGGAAGTTTCTCAGCAACACTATCAATTCTCCTAAACTGTTTATTTTGCCTTGCATGAAATCTCTTGAGTTTAGATTGACTGCCAGGCTTAAATCCTGCTAATATCAATGATGGTGTTGCTTCTGGATCAAGACTTAATTGTAGACCATGGAAAGAACCTTGCTTTTTTAGTTTCTTCTTGGACAGTAGTCTTGCTGAAGAGTGAATGGAACTAACTGCAATAACGGGACCTGAGGTGGACTGTGATTTGGGATGCTTGCTGACCAGCTTGTGTACAGTAGGGTTTGAGCTGTTGTATTGATTTGTTTTGAACCACAACAAATGGCTCAGCTGTCACTCTGGGAGCTTAATGAACACTTACGCCACAGAGTCTGCTCCTCTTTGTTAGCTATGAGACTTTATTTAAGCAAATACATAGTATGTTTAGAGAATAAATTGACCGCATTGCATTTAGCTCCTGAAGTTTCTTGTTTGTGGTGGCACTTCCTCATTTGCAGTTCTTCACTGTTGTAGGTCAAGTACCAGAATGGTCACTTCATCCTCTATCTGCTTCCCTAAAAAATATAAAGTAGGGAGCACTGCTAGAAACTTGGGTACATTTTTGTACATAACAGTTTCTGTAATGTCAACTTTTCTATAGTCAGAAGAGGAATGTTCAATTGAGGTTGCTGTTGAGCTGGTAAGAATTCATTATATATAAATTAAAACTTTCATTGCTAATTATAATACACTTATGAGGGCTTCTGGTTTCCTTCCTGTAGGAGAATATTTTCATGCCTATTATATTTTGGCATAATCTATTTTTCTGAGAGGAAGAAATGTGAAAATTCAGTACCTAAGGTTGTAATTTTAAGAGATGCAACGAGAGACTAGGCTAAAAGAAAGTGCATCATTCTATATAATTTCATGGAGTGTTCTAAGAAAATGTGACAATTTTATGAAGGCTCTTATGGAAAAATTCTGGTTTTGTGTGGATTCAGGTGACAAGGTAAATTTCATGGGATTTCTGAAAATGGCTGGATTTCACTGGTTCCATGAAATCTATGACAGCCTTGGAAAAATGCTCAGTTCTTGTAATGGAGGAAATTTTTATTTCAGTTTGCAGAACTTTTATTTTCTGTGTACATCTGTTCCTCTGACACATATTATGCATTCTGGACCTCTTCCTCATCTTGTAGTCTCTTCCTGTGAATATTTTAACCTTCTTGATGGATGCACAGTGCTCTGATCCTCAAATGATAGAAATCCATGACCACCTACAAAGGAGGTTCAGTGTGAGAATGTGGGTGGGGGAAGGGCATGAAAAGTAAGAAATACTGAATAAAGTCCTGGGGATTTTGTATTTTATGGTAATGCCACCTTATTTCATGCAATATAGGAGGGAAAATAATCAGGACTAAGGAATAGGAATGATTTATCATATTCAACATGAGATCTAAGCGATGTAGCATCAAAAGCCACCTACCTGCAATCTGTAAAAATCCGGGCTTGTGTGGAGGGTCCAGCACAAGACCACCCAAGGAGCATATAAAGCTTCAGAGGAGAACAAGTGTATTGTGGCATCTAAATTTGTCCTCTAAGCAATGCCCTCATTGGCTAGGACACAAGTGTGACTCTAGCATGCTCACATTGTTCCCTGTCTTCATAGAGGCAGCAGAGCTGAAATAGATCTTGCTTTTCAAGGAGAGAAATTAAGACACAGAGGAGAAAAGGAGCGCATCCTCAGACAGGGCTTGAAAATCAATGGTGAGGTGAGGTGAAAACTTACAGGAAGGCTGTGTCAGAAGGGCATGGGAAATGACAAAGAAAAAGCAATACTAGGTAAGTAGAGGAATTGGAAAAGAAGGAGTTGTGAAGCAGATTAAGCCAAATCTATGCCAGGTTTTAAATGAAGAAGTCTGAACAGTGTCTTGAGACAAACAGGGAGCTGTCTGATTAGCTTTGATTCAATGATATTTTTTAACATCTTTGTGTGCCTGAGCAGCCAGAACTGAGAACATTCCTGAGTGAAGCCTCTTCTGGGGAATTGCCTTCCCCTTAGCTGAGGAAAGATGTGGAGTGTCCTGGTTTTGGCTGGGATAGAGCTCATTTTCTTCTTAGTAGCTGTTGCAGTGCTGTGTTTTGGATTTAGTGTGAGAATATTTAGTCTGTTGATGACACAGGCATGTTTTTGTTTCTACTGAGCAGTGCTTACATAGTCTCAAGGCCTTTTCTGTGCCTCAACCTACCCCACCAGCAAGGAGGCTGAGGGTGCACAAGGAGTTGGGACAGGACACACCCAGGATAGCTGATTCCAAGTGACCCAAGGGATATCCCACACCAAAGGGTGTCATCATGGTCAACATATAGAGCTGGGGGAAGAAGAAGGAAGAGGGGATCATTTGGAGTGATGATTTCTGTCTTCCACAATAACAGCCGTGTGTGAAGGAGCCCTGCTCTCCTGAGGTGGTTGAACACCCACCTGTGCATTGGAAACGATGGATGAATTCCTTGCTTTGCTTTCTGGCACATGGCTTTTTATTTGGCTATTAAACATCATCATCTTTTGCTACATTCTTTTGAAGGAGATTTTGTCCTGCTGAGACCTAGAACTGCTCTTCCCACTTTTCAAAAAACCTACAGTCCAGCTCTTCTTTGCATTTGTGCTGCAAGTTCAAGGCCAGGTTGGATGGGGTTTTGAGCAACCTGGATTAGTGGAAGGTGTCCCTGCCCATGGCAGGGGGCTTGGAACTAGGTAATACTTCAGGTTCCTTCCAACAGAAAGCAATCTGTAAATCAGTGTACTCCATGAATTTTCTTGCTCTTACATTTTGATTCTCTTCCCCCATTCCCACCGGTGGGGAGACAGCAAGTGGATGCATGGGCCTTAGTTGCCAGCTGGGGTTAAACCATGACAGGGAGAAGCATCACAAAGCACAGCAGAGGTGATGGTACTGTGGGTTATTACTCATGCTGGAAATGGAGAGGACATGAATATCAGGGTCTTGGGTGATGTCATGTACCACTCCCACTGCCATGAGAAATGGGAAGCAGAAAGCTGACACTAAGGCTGGCTATTGATGCACACACAGGCTTGTCTATATTTAGCGACGCCAAGGGGTCTGAGGTTCTGAGGGGCAAAAGGAACAAATGGAAAGCAGTGGCTGAGGTATGAGGGAGCAGTTTGTATTAACTGCCGTGGTCACAGCTGTTTGTGCTGCATGTTACACTGTTGATTATTGACTACTATCCACTCTTCACTGAACCTAATAAGTTCCTAGGACCTTTATTCCCTTTTGCTCAGTTTCTGTAAATGCTAAATAGATTTTTGCCACGTATAATGCTTTCCAGAGAAAACATCATCACCTTTTGTTATATTATTTTGAAGGTGTTTTTGGTCTGCTGGGACCAAGAACTGCTTTTCCCATTTCCCCATCAAACAACATGCAATCCAGCTCTCCTTTGCATAATCCTATTTCAAATACGAATAATATGAATCCTCCAGTTTATACTAGCAAGGAAATTTTCGTGGTTATATTTCATCATTGCCTTAGAGAAGAAGGGCAGGGCAGCTGCCAGGCTGTCTGTACAGATTTTCTCTGCTGAAATCTAGTGAAGAAACTGTAGTTGTCTTGATAATGTATTCAAGATTTTTTTTCGCTTCTTGTGCTAGCCAGGAAGTTGTGGCTGTGCACTTTTCACTTGCAATAGATAACAGCCTGCCCACCTCATCCTCACAGTGTACAGGTCAGACAAGGTCCTACTGTCTCTTCCTCTGGCTGCAGCATCTTGGTATATCTGGCTCTGTCTTGGTGACACTCAGATCTTTCCAGTGATGCCTAAGCCATCTCTAGTTTTAGTGAGCTTTTCAACATAGAAAGAAAGGGGTGTTCAGCTCAAGGACAGCAAAGCCTGGAAGCAGATCTCTGTAACAGTATTGACCAAGTCAAACCTGTTGAACCTCTCCTTCAGGGAGCCTGCAGAAGGAACTGTGGGAGGTTGGAGTGGGTGGTCTGCATCTGGCCTGTATTGCAGTGACCTCTCCTTTGCCAGGTAGCTAACACATGGCTCTGCAGGGTTGATTACCAGCAGAGCTTCTCCAGTCTCACTCTTCATGTATGGCAGGGCAGGGTTGGAGTTTGTATCTCACCAGGGCTCCAGTGCTGCACCTGGTCCCTGTGGCATAGGAGTCAAAGCCCAGCGTAATGTCTTGTGGAGTCAGAACGGGATGTGTTTGTACATCTAGTCAAGAGCATAAATCAGTTTTGTTCTCTGAAACTTCCCAGTTGATTCTTTTCCTTACATCCAGTGTATGTTTGTATGTTTAGTCAAGTCAAGAGGAAAATGTTCACCCGGTGTAATATGTTTTGGCAGATTGTCCCTTTTTCCCAGAAGTAACTTGCGCCAATATTCCTTCTACTCTATCAACTAAATAGACATGGCTAGTGTCTACAAATTTATTCATGCTGATGGGCCCCAGTTGTTCAAAGTGTTCTGTTCACACCAGATGCTGCAAGCTTGACCATACATTTGTGGATTAGCACATTTGATTAGTATGAGTACAGAACCAGAGATCACAGTGCAAGGGCATGGACTATCTCAGCCTTTAATCTCAAATGTACCCCATGAGTAAGGTAGATGGATTAGTACCATCACAGGTAATCATATAATTTTACTTCTCAACCTCATTGGTTGTCTTCACCTTGTGAATCTCCGGAGATCCATGGAGAGATGTGACACCTGAGTTCACATAAGCAGAGATCCATTTTACCTGTAGTGGTGGTTTCTTTCCACCAAAGAAGAACTAGGTGACAACCCAGGTATTTCCTTTTGAGTGTTCCCTTTCAAAACAACCAGAGGCAGTGGGACTTGGAGTGCCTGATACCCTGCTTTTTGCATGTATCTGACATCGTGATTTCTTCTCCAGAGTAAGCTGGCTAAATTGATTTGATTTTAAAGAAGTGAAGCACTGAGACTGTGCCTGACATTTTCAGAATTCCAGGACGCTGTGTTCTCAAATCAATATGCTGATTTAGTAACATAACTTATGCTCAGGAAGGCCATGTGACACTCTCAGACCCATCTATCTTAGTTGAGCATTTCTATTAGAGCTGTGCAAATCCTTTCCAGGACTGCAAGTGAGATTTTACAAGTTTCCCACTAGAAAGGGGTAGTGTGGAATTACAAACACCTTGCTATCTTCTGCACCAAATACCAGATTTGAATATACCCCTTTTCTTGTTTGAGTTTCAAGCAGGCTGTGACACAGGCCCATCTCTATATTGCTAGCAGTCAAATAGGCACATCCATAGATGTGAAGATATAGCAGTAGTAGCCTACTGCCCATAAAACATGCACTTCCATATGCAGATAAAGATCCATTTTTAAGCAGGCACTTAAGGGAATCAAAAGATGCACTTGAAAAGGTAAAAGGTTACCTCAACATTTAAGTTTTTCACAGATTTAGATGGAATCAGAATAGTGCACAAATGTCTGTGTCTGTCTATGTGAAAACAAACTCAGTACCATTTGGCCATGTAGCTTATTTAATATATATTGAAAGTGTTTGGCTGTAGGCCATTTATGTTTGATACCCACGGAAACAACATGTTTGAGGCAGCAATGGCTGAGTCACTCAAACAAAAAGTGACTTTAGGACACAGACAGTGTGAGTGAGCTTCTTGTTCTGGCAAAAGTGTTGATAAAAGTGTATCAGAAAAAAGGCTACTTTCCTTTTCTTTGTTAAACATCTGATGGTGCAGCCTTCTTACATGGCGCAATGCCTTGAGTTTGTATTTCTTTTTACTTATAAGATACTCCTTATAAGTAAATGGATCCCCTAATAGTCTAGAAAAATCTCTGTATTATTTCAAGGTGCATGGAAACTGTTTTAAATAGTTAGATTGTAGCAGTGAAGTTGCCTATTTTCTAAACTGCTATCACTTGTTTCCGTGTAGGCCCAGCTTTGACTGAGGGTATTTCAGTACCATCCTGTTTACCTGTAGGGACATTTGCCTGACCACAGCATCTAAGAACATGCTTAGATTTATTTAAAAGTGTCTGCACCTTACCAAAGGACACACATTTTCTTCTCAGTGCCTTTTTCTACTCCAAGTAGCCCAAGTACTGTTGAAGGCATCACATCTTTTATGCCCTGTGCAGTGGCTGGCAGAGCCCAGCACATCAGAATCCTTTGTGCTCACCAGGGAACCAGGATTTGAAGGATCACTAAACTTAGCCATTTTGTATATCAATCCACAAGGCAGCACTTTAATCATGTATTTTCAAGGTTAGAGTGTTCATTTTGGCCTCATACTTGCTAAGTGGCACAGAGATGTTATGCACGGTACATGGTAATGCTATAATTTATTGCTTTCTAAAAGCCACCCAAAGTACTGCACTGTAATCAAATAGCACTTCTTGATGACATTGCGTGCTCCAGATATAGCCTGAAACAGACTGACACAAATAAGTAATTTAAAGGTGCACAGCCAATCAGAAATTCTTGCCAAATGGAAGATTTGTGAATAAGCAGTTTTCTGTTTTTAAATTATGGCTTTGTCTTAATGAGGCATTTGCTAACAGTGAAGCTATGTATGTGCATTCAGTCTGTCCCTGCTACTCTAAAGGAGGTAACTGACATGTCCATATTCTGATCTGCAGCATGGGACCAAACTGAGCTCAGCTTGTCTCTACGAGAGGAAAATATTCCTGTTACTCCTACTACTTACTTCACTTTGGTTACTCACTAAAAAACAGTTTTTATGCTGGGGGAAAAAAGAATCAGAAGACTTAGACAGAAGATGAAAGTTGCACTCGAAGCGGCTGTTTCTAAGTAGGCTTTTTTTTTTTTTTTTAACTGTAGAACTTTGAATCCCCCACAATCTAACTGCTTTCTGCCTCAGTTGGTTCTTACAAACATTATCAGGTTACTTTATAAAAGATAGTATGGAAGACATTAGTTTTTATTAGGCTTGTATAATTTAAAATCTCTGTCTTCTGTCTACAGTGACTTTCAAAGTGTAACAATCTTCCTCCTGAATTCCCCTTTTTATGTGAGGACCCACCAGTGACCACTTCCTACCATGTTCATCCAGGAAGGCTGGAGGAGCGAGCTCACAATTTATAATGCTTCACCTCTTACCTTTGCCAAGGTGCTTCTGACTCCTCGAGCGGCCCGGCTTCTGCCTGTGCTACTTTCTTGGCTCTACCAGACATCTGAGCTCACTGTCTGCGTGTTTACTGCAGTGATGTACAGCCCAGTCCAGGCATCATTTCTGCTACACTGCGCTGTCATTTGCCCACCAGTTACAGGAGCTGCTCTTCCATGCCTCAAGGTACCTTGTCCAGCACCTTCAGGTACAGAAAACAGCTTCAGTTTCTCATGACTAGGGGAGATGGGTAAAACTTAGTGCACTGGTTTGCTGTATTTCTGAGACTACTGAAGAGGTATTTATGCAGGAAGGTCAGCCACCACAACTGTGTGAGGCCAGATAACATTTACTTTGTGTCTGCTGGATTTTTAGAGCTCTCAGGGACAGGCATCATTACCAATCATTACTGACAGCAAGTAAACAAAGTTCATAGTATATTCAATATTACTCCTAATTCTCAGTGTAATATTGTTCTGTGTCTTTGCAGAAAGTGTAACCTGTGTCCCAGGAAACAATGGACCACATTTGACACTGGGAATATGTGCAGCAACATAAATACAATTTTGGCACCTTAATTTGTAGAAATGTAATATTTAGGTACGTCTGGTACATTTTTAAATGCTCTACAGCACAGTTCACCTGAAGATAATTTATTCTGTAAGATAGCTTGGTGAACACTACAGTCTTGGAGTCCTGTAGCAGAAAGAGAAGCTGGCGTATTTATGCCTTGTGAAGCCAGTGGAAGTCTGTCTGTTGACTTTCATGGGGCTCTGGATTAGATCTTTAATGAACATCTCCTGATATCATTATGGGAGCAAATATTGGAGCAGCATCATGAAAACTTCAGATTTAGTCGATACGGAGGATTTATTAAATTTTTTTTAACATACAGTAGTTTGAAAATTGCTTCTTGAAAATTGCTTCTTCACCTGCTGCTCTGTTCATGCTTATCCCACAGTGACCTGAGCCACCCAAAAGATTATTTTGTCAGAAAGAAGTTGAGGCCAAGATTAGGGCAAATGAAGAAACCATGAAAAATAAAAGCAACCGGTTGTTTTGAAACAAATAGAAAAGGTGCAAATCCAGAAATCAAATCTGAATGCACCCAGAGATATGTGGTGAGAACTTTTTGAACCTGTTAATTTCTAAAGTATGGTGTGTTGGGTTGCAGAGAACCTAGTAGTTTTGAAATGTAAACACATGGTATGTAAAACATAACCACAGAATTAATGAATCATTCTAATTTCACACTGCCCCCGCTTTGGACTAATTAGCGCAAATTAAACGTTGCACTTGTCAAGCAGAGCAGTTTGTGCACCATGTATTGCATTAAGAATTATTTTTGGATCCATTTGCACAATGTGAAAATAGTCTGAAAATATTTTTATTTCAATTAGGGGTAGTTTTACAGTCATTAGAAGATTTCTTTAATAGGCTTAGACTCCCATGGCCTGTACAGCTGCATGAGGTCTGGTTTGCATTTAAAGGTGGGAAAAGATGTGGTGGGAAGGAGGACATTTAGCTGACTGGATTTACTTAATTACCCCCCACCCCATTCTAAAATGCCAGACCAGGCTGGTCAATTATCTGTCCCTTCGTCAGAGGCCAATTGCTTAATTGCAAATTATCCATAATAATTACACAGTCAAATAACTACTGGATTTATTTTTAATGAATGTGGAATCCCTTAACAAGGATTTAAATGTACCCACCAGGATTAGTCAAAATCGACAGCCATCAAAGGGCTGGAATCTGCCACTCTCACTTCTGTGGAGGAGAGCATCGCTCTGCTTATTTTCTGTTCATTTTGAGTGAGATTCAGAGAAGTGAGAATGCTGTGTCCATGCTCTGTAATGTTTCCAGGGTCTAATATTTCCATTGTTTCAGTGAGACAGACTGAAAAAGAGGGATTACTGAAAATGGAAAAGGCTGTCAGAACGTGGGATGCTGTGAAGCCGGGGCAGAATATAGGACAGAGTGGAAATACTGCCTTTGCTGAAATGAGATGGAGCTCTGCCAGGCAGCAAAAAAAAGGGATTGTCAAAACAGCAGCGCACTCCCCCTCGGAGGCATTCCTGGCGCGGGAGAGGAGGGTCTGCCCACTGCAGGGAGATGGAGGCCTTCCCTCTCGGTGGGATGCAGCGCTCGGAACTGGCCGGCAGCAGCAGGGATGTAATTAGCGCTGACACAAAACACAAGGCAAGGCTTTTGACGCTTGTTTTTCAGTTTTGACAGAGAGGAAAATCATAAGAAAGGTGGCTTTGTTTTGTTTTGTTTTTTTGCCTTTTGCTTTTTCCTTTCTCCTCTCTCTCTCTCCCTCCTCCCTTAAATAGCTTTCTCTCTTCAAACTACCTGAAATCACTGGGTACGTGGGCCACGTTCCATGGTGCTGCCCACTCCTCCACACTTGTCAGCCTGAAAAAAAAAGGTGTACTTTACTGAAATACTAAATGAAATGAGAGCAGGAATTTAAATATAATGCTCTGTCTGCTCACAGGCAGATGAAGAAGATTCAGTAGTTGAAGACGTAACAGAAAATTTGGAGTGTGAAGGAGGAAATAAACTGAATGCAAAGGAGCATGCAGAGGAGAACTAAACTATGTAATGTGGTGCAGGTAGATTAAAGTGGCTGAACTGTTTTTGAAATGGAAACTTGGCATCCATCTCTTCTCTGTCTTGCCTGTATTGGTGTCTGGAGGTCCAGTTCAGAAATCTGCGTCCCACTGTGCTAACCTCAGTAAAAAAAACACTGTAACTCAGTGTCTCCCACCACTATTACCCAGCATCTAAGCAAAAGCATTCTCTCAGTTCTAATTTGCTTCTTCACTTTTATGTTGCCTGCTCTTTGTAGGTCATGTGTAAGCAATTTTTTCTGCTGCTTTTTCTAGGAGGTTAAGTAATTAACTTGGAGGAGAATGGGAAGCTGTGATCTCACCTCTCTTTGAAAGGCCATTTCCTAAGATTTCTGCAGCGTGCTTCTTCTTCCTCTGAAATTTCTTACACTGAATTCTTGCATGGGGAGTTGATATTCTTGACATAAAAGCCCCAGCTGGGATCTTTCTTGAAGCATCCTATGGAATATTATACTCCTAGAGGGACTTTAACAATGATAGAGTGAGGCATGATGAAATATTGGACTGTTTTGTTTTGAGGCTTTTTTTTTTTCTAATGTCTGAGCCCTGTCTATAATGGGCTTGTACCCTACTATGATGGGTGTCAAAGTTTGCTAGTGCAAACACAGCCTGATTTCAGATTCAGATATTTCAGATTGTGCTTAATGGCTCAGTGGTTAGAGGACGCAGTCCTGAACTTCCTGAAACGTGTCTGGATCTTCTGGATGTCACTACATGAAATAGTAACCCCGTAACTGGTAGAAACTTGACTTGTCATCTAAAATCTGGATTTATTTAAGATGTAGCTGATCCCCAAAATATAAATTCAGTACCATTCATCATTTTCTTCTATGACTTTGAATAGCTTCTCCAGTCTGTCTCTGCTGTTGTCAGACAGTCTGACAGGTTCGTTCCTTACAGGGTTAATTAAGAATACACTCTGGTTCCTACACATGAAATCTGCACATTAAAATCAGTGTGGATTTCTACCTACACTCCTTGTTCACAGATAGGAAATGAAGACCCTGCACTATGAAAACAGTTGCTGGATTTATTCTCTGTAGCAGATGCCATTAATGAGGTGGGGAGGAACAATCATCCATCCATTCTTTTAAATGAGCAGATATCTTCTTTCCTATTTTTCTAATTGATATACCTTACCCTTTAATGTTTTTATTATAATTTTCTCATTCCTTCCTCCTTAGTTTCTTTTTTCCTTAAATAGACATCCCAGTCTGCACTGCTGCTTGCTTTTCTTGGTCATGGTGTAGTTTTGACTCTTAATCACGTGAAGAGTATCTGTTTCCAGTATTTCCAGCCCTGAGATAAATGCCTGTAATCGTTCAATCATTAAGGGTTCCAGAAAACTCCAGCAGTGTTGTTTTTTCTTATATTTTTATTTTTAATTGGGAACTAGTGCATCTTCCAGCTTCCTCAACACCCTTATGTTTTGTTTAGGATGAACACTTTTCTGAGAGCAATGCTAGGTATGGGCACCTTTTTTTTTTCTTTCTTTTTTCTTTTTTTTTTTTTTTGAGTTCTCTTTTCCATCTCTAGTGTGAATTTTTACACACCAGAAATGACTGCAAAGCAACCTTTTCCACAGCCCGTGTTTCTCAATGAATTTTCCCTTTCCATGTTCTTTGTCTTGTCACAATAAACAATCGACAGTTCCAAATAACGTTGTAATTAAAATTTCCTCAAGGAGTAGTTGTTACGGAGAATAATGAGAAATGTCGGGGGGTTACTGGGAAAGAGGAAATAGAGGAATTAGAAGCAATAGAAGGTAATAATCTGGCCCCCCGCCCCTGGGAGGGCGGCTCCTTGTGACGCGGCCCGGCGGGGCGCTGCCATGGGCTCCGTCCGCAGCATCCCCGGAGCATCCCCGGAGCATCCCCGGAGCATCCCCGGAGCATCCCCGGAGCAACGCGGCTCCGCGGGGCTCCCCCGTGCCCGGGACTGTTCTGCCTGTCGCCTGTTCTACCGTCGGCATCGCTTCGTGCTCCAGACCTGGCAGTGCCTGCCGGGCCGCTCTCCTTGGCTTGCCGGGGTGGCAGGGTGTGTGTGCTGGGGTGTTCTCTGCTTGCTCTGGCCGGCAGCCTCGCAGGGGACTGGCAGATCAGAGGAACTCCGCCTTCCCTTCCCCACAGCACGAGCTTCAGCTGCTATTGCCTGTACTAAAGTAAGACTCTGCAGGCACTCTTAGCCATATACACATGTAAATTTACTTTACAGCATTGTTTGTTTTGCAAAAAAAGTAATGAAAATCTGGTGAAAAAAAATAACGTGTTTGTTTCTGCTCAGCCATTTAGCTCCTTAATGCCTCAGATTTATTTATTTTTTAAATATAATTTAATCTATCCCATCTGCTTCATTAATTTGGCCTGCTACACTGTGCTTTTGCTCCTCCTAAATGAAAAATAAAGCATGGTGGAGCAGAAGTCTCTGTTGTGAGTATAGATTCAGGGAATTCAGAGAATCTCTTTGGAAAACAGATGCTAGCTCACCCAAGATAGAAACTGTGGCTTTGCTTCAATTCTCTATTACAACTATTACCCTATAATATCAGTGCTGCTGGCCATGCCTGCTAGGAAGGGCAGCAGTCTGCCCAAGAACTCTTTAAAATGCATAAAATCAGATTGGAGGGAAAACAGGAAATTACCCTGGGTCATCCTGGCAAGCCCTGGAAAATCCTACAAACAAAAGTAAGGAACGTCTCAAATGAGCTAAAGGAAAGATGAAGCTTAAAAAACATTTATAGCAGGGAAAGCACAGAATGGCCTATCAATTGATATGAGGGCCTATTGTATTTGAATACCTCATTAGGAAGCTGCACCTAAATGAAGCACCTAAATATCTTAAAATATGGTCCCAGACAACTAAGATTTCAAGCTCTCTGAAAAGGGAAGTGATCTTCTGTTTCAGGATACGAAAATGTGGGATGAGCAGTTACTTTCCACTCCATGTGTTTAAGATTTGTCTCATGATCACAAACCTAGGAAATAACAGTAAAGATTTATATTCTCTATGGTCTGTACTGGTTTAGTCTGAGAAATACAGAACGAGAAGGGATGTTAGAGGTCCTACTTTATGAATTAAATGTCTTGTAAGTGGAAGTTGTATCCTGTGAAGCGATTGGCTCTGAACATGTGTAGTGCTCTGTGGGACTATCCCAGTGCTTGATTGGGTATGTGTGTGTCCCTTGTGAAATCAAGGTATGTCCTAGTTCAGCCTGGAAAAGCTCAGAGGCTGGGGCAGAATCATTCTCGGTGTACAGACATATTCTTTCCTGATGCAGATATTTCAATCTGTTGTTTGTTTAAAAAGACAAACCTAAGCTTTTTCATTCAATCTTAGGCATGATAAATTTGAAGTTTTAGAAGAAAACTGCTTTTGATTTATGATGCTGAGCTTAATTTTAAAATAGTGGGGAGTATTTCCAAAGGTAAAATTTGGAGTTAATGCTAAAAAAATTCAGTATCTAGACAAAATTATAAGTAGCCAAGAATAGGAATTAAAAAACTACTCTGCCCTCTCAGTACATTGCTACCATGACACTACAGTAATTCATTGCTGCAGAACATTCCCTTCTAGAACTCTCTAAATATTTTAAAGAATTTCAATTACATATTGCAGGGGAACATCTTTAAAAGCATTCAGGTTTCCTAGCTTTAAGGACCTTAGAGGAATCCATATGCAGAAAAGCAAATAAACCCAGTGAGAAATGTACACTGTTTAATTAAAATACTAAGGTTTGGCACATTCTTTTTCTTACTATGACTTATTAAGGAAAAAATCCCTGCATAAAATCCCTTAAGTGTAAGATAGATTTTTTTTTTCTTCTGAGCTTTGTACAAATGGCTTGTATTGTCACCAAAAAAAAGTCATTGACTTGGGAGTATATTTAGTTCTTTTCATATGTTAATGATTTATGGACTGTGTTGCACCATTTATACGATCAGCAGTTAGTTAAATGCTCATTGTCCTGAGAAATGTTGAATTCATTATGAGAGAGAGGAGTAATAGATTCCCTATCTTCATCTCAGTAATCAGTTGTTTTGATAGATGCTCAATCGCTGTGGATGCAGGCAGACAGGAGAGCTGCTTATGAAGAGAATTGCCACCCTCAGTGCCAGTCAGAACTCTCTGGCTCTCAAGTTTCATCTGGTAACACACATTTTTGCTACACAGGTGTATGTAACTAGGAGGTGTAGCTCCCAGGCTGTTACAATTACACAGTAGGTATTTTCAACACAAAACAGCTCTCCTCCTTGCTCTTCATGCCAATCTTGAATGATTTCAAAGGGTGTGATTAAGAAGGGGAGGAAGGCTTGGATGCTTCAGTAACTTGGTAAGGACTCAGTTATAACTGTCAGTCCTGTAGTGCCTGTTTCTGCAGTGCAATGCATGGTACTTCACAGCAAATTAATGCTATGTAAAGCATGGCATTCCAGATTTTAGTTTGGGAGGCAGTAAATGGTGTTTGTGTTTTCTAACTGGCATTTACTTGGGAGCTGGACTTTTCCTGTGATGTCCTTCACTTCACTTTGATGCTTGACTCTGATTTTTGCCTGCTTTGCGAAGCTGCATAATATAAGTAGGATCAATCTTTAGAAATAGATATTTCCTTCCTTTCAAAGCCTGAACTGAGCCTACTTCTGATAGATTAAGGTTGAAAGGAGTTGTGAGAGGGTTAAGCCTCTACCATGATGATAAGTAACAGAGCCTTTTTTGGGAGTAATGCAGAAGTCTTGGTGCATCAGGAAAGACATGCTCATTCGTTGTTGATTTCTCTCATAGCAGGAATCAGCACTGCAAAGGAAGGAAGATCCTGGGCGTGATTCTGAGCCTTGGTGACTAGACTTGGTTATACAGTTTGCTGAAGTACTCCATCTCTGCTTGCACCAACCTAGCTTCTCCCAGTGAGTACCGCGAGGGATATGCACTGTAGGAGCTGATGAGGAGCTGTGCCTATCTCTTACATAGGTATGAGCACCATTAAAAATTTGTTCCAAGTTTTGATCCTGCTGGCATCAATGCTTTCCTAAAATCAACCAGCAAAGAAAATATAGCTGAGAGCAGTGTGGCTATTTATTTTTACAATCTCTTGTGTTTGTGGTCTCACTGGTGGGACCTGACAGTGTCAGTGCCCTAACTCAGAACATCTCTCAGCAGGCACTCAGCTTATCAGCCTGGCCTGGGCTGTATGGTACTAATTAATTCTAAAGAAGGCTAAATGGATTTCAGGTATGATAATATTGATACTGAGATAACTGAGTGAAATACCAAAATAATTTTGAATTGCTAGCTCAGTTGTGAGTATAAAGGACTCTGGCTTGTTCTTGCTTAAATACTCTCTTTCTATATTCCCTCGGCTGCAACTAAACTGCAGAATATTTACCTGCTTGATTGTTGTTTGTAAATCTAGGCTCTTCCCCCGCCCCCCCCCCGCCCCCCCCGCCCCCCCCTAAATCTTCCTTAGGTGCCGAGAGGAAAAAATAGCATACAAGAAAGTGGCTGTAAAGCATTTCTTTTCTGTTCTGCCGCTCTGTGTAGAGCTTTTTGTGGCACTCAGGGGTGCAGTAGGGCTTGAACAGTCCAGACAGTGTGCCAAGGCATATTCCTGTAGGACATTGCTAGAGATCCCTACTCGTAAACCCTGCCTGCAGAGCTGTAACTGGAGAGAGAGAGAAAGAGAGAGAGAGAGGGAAAGAGGTGAAACAGAGAGGACACAGAGGTGTGATTAAGAACTTACAGAGAAGACAGTGAGACAAAACTGAGAGAGGGAACAGATTGGTAAATGGAGAAGAACCTCCCAGCACCAGGCTGAAGACAAAGGGGCTGAAACAAAGATTTAAAAAAAAAAAAAATTAATTGCAATTTTGGGGTACTATATTAAGATGAAAAGCTGGGCTAGTCCCAACCAGCTTATGTGGAAAGTCCAACAGCTGGCTGGAAATCAGGAGGCAGAAGCTGTGAAAAAGAGGGAGAGGTAGTAGAAAGGAAGGTTGGCCTTGAGAGCAATAAAATGTGTTGTGCTTTGTGCAGGATTGAAAATTGTTTAGCTGAGAAAGTGCATTTGGTTGTGGACAAAATACTCAGAAATTTATAGGGAGAGATGGAAAAGGCCTTTTGCAAAGAGGCTGTATGAAGAGCTCTGCATAGGGATCATTTGTAACAAAGTAAAAAGGGTGGTGGCTTCATTAAAAAATGCTTGACACTTACCACAGTTTAATCTCAGGCTGCTTGCCTGGGTATCTAAACATGGATTTAAGGGCACAGTTTTACATGTGTGAAAGAACAAGAAGTGGAGCGGGGGGCTTGGTCTACCTTATTTGCTGGTGTTAATGTCTGGGAATCAGATTTATCTGGATGTCAGGAGGCAGATTACTGCTGTTATAGTAGCTTGTTAGAAACTCAGGTTTTCACTGTTGGAACTAGGAGAGTCTGAGATGATGGAAAGAGAAGTCACTGGAGCTCTTGCAAACCTTGCTCTAGCGCAGAATCTTCCTAGATGTTTTTAGTTAAGAATCAGCTTCATCTTAGTTTCTAATGAGTGATTTGGAAGCTGTTGCCCATTTGTAAGAAGTGTTTTCACACTGATAATCTTGTCATGTGTTGTTAGTCTCATAATTTATTTCTGTGTTTGGCTAGCTATTCTCAGGCATGTACAGTCTAAAACTGAACATAAATTCCATATCAGCTATGGTGTTAAATACCAATTTTAATGCAGATTTTTATTGTGTTTGGCTGTGACTGAACAGAAACTAAAGAATACAGGCAGCATTAAGAGACTCTCTAGAATTTCAGCCATCCCCCTTATTCTGACTAGGGACACCATGAGAAACTGGAATTGGGATAAGTGAGTGGGGCTGGTTAGGGTAGTTTGAGGGTTCCTTTTCTTCCCTTCTTCAAGCCCTTGAAACTTCCATTAAATTATGGATAAACTCTCAATAAGAACAAAAGAGTAAAAGAATGACAGCTGAATTTTTAGACTCTGATGACCTAAAAAATTGCTTTGCAGACATAAAGAAACATAAAGGATTGAAATGTATGACTGTAAACATCCAGACATTATACTGTCTTTTTTCAAATTCAGCTTCTGATATTCACGTTCATGAACAGCCCATTTCAGTGACATTACTGGGACAAAATCCCTGTGGTTGTAATTCCTGTTACTTCACTAGCATCAGTTAAAGTCGGCATCTCCACACAGATTTGAATTTGCTTGATGAATTTTGTGAGGTTTGTGTTGTACATGCAACAAGATGTGTCTGCTGTCACTGTATGGGTGTATATTGGAATCTAGCAGCAAGTCGTGTCAGCTGTGACAGGGGAGAGAGCCTCAAGGGGCAAACAGAGTTGAGTCTGACCAAGAGCAAAGGACTCTATGAGATGTCCTCTGTGGGGAGGAGTGAGGACGGGAGTTTGTGAATAGAGTGTTGCAGAACAGCAGCTAATGTCTCCCAAGGAACAGGTACTCAGAAAAGCACTGGATGCCTAAAAGCAGATCAGCCAATACCCTTCTATGAATTTGAAAGGGACTGTGATCACCAGACAAGTAGCTTTATATGTCTTGTTCAGCAAACTAACATTAAGCCAAGTGAAGGAGTAGGAAACAGTTAACAAACCGCTGCAAAAATGAGAGGTTTATTACAGTTGGAAAACATAAAAATCTGCAACTACAGTATTAGTTTTCTAGGAGAGGCCAAAACAAAGGAGGAACACTTGAAACACATAGATTTAAAATTTAGGAGTTGCACAGGTAATTTGAAATCCTTCCTTCAGAACCAGATTGTAATGGGCATCAGAGACCCAAACTGTGAACAGAGATGTTTGAATATCTTGAGTTAACCTTAGAAAAACAATAAGGATGGAGGAGGCCACAGCACAGAGGTAGACCAGACTGCAGATGCTGGAAGGAAAACCAAGGCAGTGATGCCCTGAATCAGGGCCACAACCTATCACAAGCCCGTGGGAGCGCAGGAGGCAGAGCAAAACTGATGACTCCAAGGGGAAATGTGCCAACATGCACAGAGCTCTCTTTAAATTCTGCCCCAGCACACCGTGCTATCTGCATGTGATGGCTTTCAGCAGGCTGTGTGAAATGATTTGGTAGCCTTAGCTGAGTTCCACCACAGAAATGCCAGGCTTCTTAAGCTGCTTAACAGGCTTGGCGAAGAGGATAATGATTAACCGTTTATTAAAGTCAGCCCCTCCAGGTCAGAATGAGGGATATTGGTAGTGAGAAAGCTCATGCTGCTCTTGCCTTCCCAGTCCCTTTTATGCAGATAGAGGACTTTAGCCTTTGGGGATACAGTCAGTGGTATTAAATTTACTTAAAAGTATGAAGTGCCTTCATTTCAGTGCTGAATACCACTGTGGGCCATTGTAAACTTCCCCCATGCAGTCTGAATCTCCTTAAAGGCAGACATGCACTGGTTTCTCAGAAAAGCTCTACTGAGAGCATGCAGTGTACATGTCAACTTAATTAAATGAATTTGTTTAAAATATGATCAATGGCGTGTGAAATTATATAATTATTCCATAAATACACGTTGTTAATTAATTAATATTTTAATTAAAGGGTAATTGGAAACTCGTTGCATTGCTACCTTTTTTGAAGGACATGAATGTGTCTTTACCTCATATTCACTGATTAGACCAAAAAACCCTTTTTTTAAAAGATGGTATTGAAGTAGATGCCCAAGAGATTTAAAAAAAAAAAAAAAGAAAGAAAAAAATGGCACACTGTGACAACTATGTCCCAGTTTGCCATAGGAAAGAATTTGGCTGCCCTTTAAAATCTTCACTTTCAATCAGCCTTCAGTTTTTCTAATATCCTTCGTGTCTCTTATTCTGGGAGAGTGATTGTCTCTCTGGGAGTTTTGCCTTGAAATGTCTCTCTGGAAAAAGAACTTGGAACAAAGTGCTGTGGACTAGTTGTTAGTTGAGAGGGGTTGGTATTAGCAGTTTGTCAGAGCTAGACATAAATCCCTCTTTTCCCCTCATAATAATTTTCCTTCTTTAGTTTACCTGTTTATTTTGAAGACTATCCATATTAACAAACCCAGACTCCCTATTACTCACTGCCAGAGCAGCACACCAATCCCCAGACCACTTTTTGTAACTGCTGGTGTGGAATAAATGAAAAGAAATGACTGGAAACCAAGAGAGAAATGACTGTGGCCCTTATCTTGCCCCTGGAAATTCATATATAATTCATACTGAAGCCAATAGGCTAGGAAGGGCAAATTTGAGGCCTGCCTGTGAAAAATTATCAAGGGCTCACAAATTAAGGCCCTGACGTTGCAAACTTGCACAATTAAATGTGAATGCCTTCTGTGAAGGCAGTGGAAAGGGTGCTGCTTGCAGGTCTGAAATGAACTCATGCTTTTGTTTGAAGCTTTGGAATGTAGAAAAATATGAACCAGGGAATTCTGGACAGTAGATAGTTATTCTGCATCTTTTGATCTTTTGCTTACCTGGCAAAATTAAACTGGCAAGTTTCTGCACCTGTTAACCACTCTGCAGCTGCCCTCTGGTCCTGGATGCATCAAGAGCTAGTAAGTGTTGTTTGACTGTGACTGGTCTCAAATGTTGGTGGTTTTTGATTTCTAACCTGTCCTGCAGTACCATACCAACCATAGGCATAAAAAGTCCTAAGAGAAATTGTGAGTTCATCACAGTGACAGCACTTCAATGTGACATGAGAGGATTATATGAGGCTAGCATAGAAAGAACAAGGAATGCCATAACTAACAGAGGGATGAGTAAAATCTAAGTCACTCAGGAGTAGATTACAGCACATTTAAGAATGGTAAAGAACCCAGCGTACATCTGTTTGCACAGGAAAACTTACACAGCTTTTCAGTGACTCATAGATTTTTCACAACAAAATCTGAGATTTAAAATACTTTTTTAACTCCTAATTGCAAAACTGAGCTCACTTTGTTGTATTCTCATAGAAAAGCTACGCTTATTTGTCTTTAAATCCAACAGTGAATCACAAGGCATGCCTGACTTATTCATGTGTGACATGTCAGGTGCATGAGAGCTTACATCACATGCTATGCCGATGCATAAAATTTTTAAGCCTGTCCTTGACAACTGAACAATTCAGCAACCTGGACATAAGCTGCAAGAATCAAAAAGTAGGACAAAACTATAACTGTTTATACAGCTTTGCACAATGCCATGGCAATGCGTTTTGCAGGAAGAAATATTTACTGAGAGTAAACACAGTTTAGAATGAGATTTAGTGTCTGTGTCTTTTCTGCAGAGATCCACACACAGAATGCTGGGTTTAATGCTGCTTGAAGAGCCTGAGCTTTTTCCTTGGTGAATCCTCTGTTTTTTGAAGGTACAGGAACATTTTGGGGTAAGGGAAAGTGTCCATGATATGAAGAAATACTTGTATAAGCAAAACAGAAATTTAATGTAAGTTCTGCTTTTCTTTTTTTGCCATACTGCAGATTGTTTGACGAGAGTGATACCAATTAGTGCCAACGATAGCATAGTTTATGATACTGACATCTGTCCAAGAGAAACTGGCCCAAAAACATCAAACTTATTTTGCAGATGTCACTGAATAATCATTAGGTGGTGATAATTTTCAGTTGCCCAGTGGGGAAAGGTTCCAGCATATTAAATGGCTGAAGTTTCTGACTTTCAAAAATGTTGCAGTGAGAATTTTCACTTGAGACAGCAGGCTGAGGGTTTGCAATCCATCTTTTGCTGCTTTGCAAAGCATAAGAGCAGAGGGAATGGTCTTTTCAGCAAGGCTGAAGAAAGTCTGAAATATTTGTAGGGTTCTGTGTTCTGACTGGATTTATAGGTCCAAATTTATCTTGGGGCTAGTTACACTGGCATCCCTGAAGTTGTGTTTGTTTATCTCCATGCTGAATTTGCACCAACAAAAAATGATTATTGAGTAATGGACATTTTATTACACTCAGAAACTAGGTAAATGTTGGGGTGATTTTAGCTGTTACCTGTTTCATGTATTTTTATACCATCTGCAAACATTCAAACTTGCAAAACCGAAAATACAAAGATCCATTTACAAGGAGTCACCTAAATAAATGGCATGATTTTTTTTCTCCTCCCAGGAATGTTGTCAACAGACAGGGCTTAGTGGAAGGTTTAGCCATACAGCAGCTCTGGTCACTGAGCTTCCTATTTAAATGAATAAAAATGAAATTAGGTGTCACTGGACATTCATGTAGCTTGCACTTAGAGGTTCAAGGATATCCTAAGTTATACTGAGGGCTGTATATTTTTATATATCCTTTTGGTTTTTTTGTTTAACTCCAGAATTATGTCCCTAAGAGAGAACATCTCCCACAATTTCCAAACAAAGCCTTAAATTTGAAAGGGACAAGACTGTGCAATACTCATATCAGACTCGAACTGAGAGATGAGTCTGAATAAATCTAAGCTGCTATTTTGTATACTTCTAGATTCCTCAGCCTCTTCCTGTCAGTGATAAAGGGATTGGGATTCCTTTCTGTGTAAATCCAGGAGGAGGACAAAGCCTTGAGGGAAAATCTTGTCTCTTCTTACACACCAGTGTAGAATTTACACCTTCTTACACATCTGCTCTTAATCCTCTTGGTCTAACTGAATCTGAAATAGTCTAACATGGAATAATTTACATGGATGAGGGTCTGAAAGAGATGTGTATCAAGAAAGACAGCAATCAGAAGGATATAAGAAAATAGAAACTAAAGTGAGGGGTAGCTTATTTATAATTCAGATTCACTTAGATTTGTATGTGAATTTGGCCCTTACGCTGTGAGGGAGAAAACAAGACCCCATTGTTATTTCCAGTTCCTAAATGAGACAGTTGTAACAATATCAGTATCTGAATTGTTATGTACCTGGTTTTAGAAGGGAATTAAGAAATAGGTATGATTCTTCTTTTATTTTTGAGTTGCATGCTGGAAAAACAATGCACTCGTGTAGATATGAACAGAAATCATTGCAGCCTGTTAAAACAAATTAGGAAACATGTTTTCAAATCTTAATATAATTTCTAGAGAAAGGACCCTCTTGACTTGAATGGCAAAGGTCTGAAAATGGTCAGAGTCATAGAGCTAAGTGGGGATCCCAATTACAGATTAGCAGTAATGCAAATGTTGCTGCAGAGGGACCACTCAGCTTCTGCAGCTCAGGAGCTGTGTCTGTGCCTAGAGCGCAGGCACAAAAACCTTCCTTTCATTATTGTTTTTAATTATCTGCACACTGACAGAGCTGGAATACCTGCTGCACACTGAGGCCCTTTGTGCATGCCCATCAGCAGAGACTATGCAGCCAAAGCCCATATTTTTTGCCTTCTGCAGGTTTTTCAGCTAAATTTTGCTTTCATGTAGATGCCTTTCTTTCCCATTTACTCCTTATCTTCACTGGTTATTTCCCCTGCTCCACTGAACATACACAGCACACTCAGCTTTATGGGATGGCACCAGGTTTTGGTTATCCAGCTGTGATTCTGAAGTTCTCATGTGCAACTGTAAGACTCTTGTGTTGCTGTGAGGAAGTGAGGGTGCACAAGGGTGCCTTGGGGCACAGACACCTTGATGATGAGCAGTGTGTGTCTAGCCTCCTGCCCCTTCATAAAGGAGCTTGCAGGTTTGGATGAAGAGGAAGAAGCTGAAAAGCTCTTCACTAAACTCAGGAATGAGGTGTTAGTCTGTTCTCTGGTCTTCTCATATGTTAGACTTATGTTCAGCATTCCCTTGTTCTTGTTGCTTATCCCAGTGTTTTTCCTATGTACTTAGCAGGCATGATATACCTTCAGGGGTGGGCAAAGCAACCAGGAAAACAAAGAAGAAGACTTGGCAAAGGGAAGGTCACTTTCTTGTAGACAGTCACTGAAACTAATCCCTTCTGAGGAAATACTCCAGAGTTGTATTTCAAGTTGTGCTTCCAACTAGAGGCTTCATAGTTTGATGCCATGTGAAAACTGCTGGTGTACCTTTGATGAACCTACTTGGTCATGTGTGGGACATGCAGCACTTGTAGCACTGGGAGAATAAAAGGGGACTGGCTGAGCAATTTGTGTTCTGGGGCAGAAGAGTCCAGGCCAAAGCATAAGGTGAGCACAGGCAAAATGCATATCCACTGAGCAACAGTAAGGAGTGATAGCTGGAACTGGTCAGAAACAGGGAAGTGCAAGGAAACTTCACCCAGGTTTTTGGCCTCTTGGCAGTGCTGAGCTGTTCTAACGTGACAGGAAAGAGGCAGAAACAAGATAGCTCAGCCTCTCTTCACATGAGTACCTTTTGCCCATTGCAGACCTCTTGCCTTCAACTCATCTTTATTGTGAGGAGTCTGAAGAATGATTAATAGCAAAGGATGCAGGCAATTTCTGATGGATGCTCTTGAGGTATCAGGGCTTGTGATAATGCAGATCCTCCTTGTTCACCTTACCTGCTTTCCTGACGGCTCTGTGCCAAAGATTCATATGGCAGCAAATTTCTACCTGTTGTAGATACATGAAGAATGACTTGTATATATGAGGGCATAAGGTACCCTTTTGTCAACAGAGAAGCAGGCAGATGAAAGCTAGAGTACAGCCTGGAAAAAGCTTTGTGAGTGAGGATGGGGGGAAGCAGCAAAGTTGGTTAAACCTGGTCTGCAGAATGAGAACCGACTGCACAAAGCCTCTTACAAAGAGCATGTCCATTAATAAGTGAGGAGGAGGAGGAAAGGAGTGATGAGGAAAGTCAGCAACACTATACTACTTTTAAGATAAAGGATGACTAGAAAGTAACACAGATCTCAGGAAGATAGCTCTTTGAAAGCATCCAGGGGATAGTGGGAATAAATGCAAATCAGCTGGCCCACGTCATGTGTATCCTCATGAAGGTGTGTGGATATATACAATTCAGCATCATAAAGTCACTCCAGGACAGCAATAAAGGGACAAACTTAGTGAATTGCTAATCACTGTTCCTCAGAAATCACCAAGAGCTGTGGCAGCTCCAGAGGGCAAGGGAGGGGGAGAAGAGAAGGTGAAATTCTACCCTGAGCTTGGCAGGGCTGAGCAATTAAAGCCCAGTCAATCCAGGAGCAGTCCTCTGGGAAATAATGCAGCAAGTGAACGGAGCAAAGAAAAATCTTTCAAAAAAAAGGAAATGATGAATGGTGGCAGGTGGCCTGGTGCAGCTCTTCTCAAGGTGATAGGAGCAGTGCAAAGTGAATTCCTGAAAGTTAAGCTTTGAACCCTGTGTTGTGATTTGGGTCTCCATGTTGTTCTCTGGGCAATTCAGAAGGGCAGTATAGGGGGAAGCTTTACATGGATATATCTGCAAGGCACTTCTGATTTTTTGTTGTAGGAAGTGAGTCCAGTGAGGGGAAGGCAAATTCTATTTGGAAGTTAATCAGATGTTTAAATGTTAGTAGTACTAAATATCATAATGATATATACTGTGTAAACTCATACCATTAGCACTGTGTCATTTAGGATCTAAATGAATAGAGGAAAAAAAAGAATGCAGAATTCAAGGGACAAAACAAGTAAGGTAAGGGTTTAAAGTGTATTTTGATTTCTTACTGCCCATTTTTCAAATGTTTGCCTGATGTTATTTCATCCTAAATCATCTGCTTTACACAGCAAGGGCTATGTTTCAATTGGAGTCTTCCTCTAAGTAACACAAGATTTCTGCCCTGAACCCCAGAAACCTTACCAGCTTAAACACTGCCAAAATCTGGCATGTCTTTGCAGGGAATATAAGCTTTGTCAAGCTTTTGCCAAAATTTTTTTACTGAAATGCTAATTTCTGGTTATCTATGACTGAGAATACATTTATGGTTAGATCCATACCACAGTGAGTTGGATTAAAGCTGTAAGTAGGTGTCAAGTTTGTTTTTAAGCTGGATCAAATTTTGGAATAGGATTTGGGCTTATTTGTACCATTGCAGGCATGGTGGTCCCAGGGAGAGGGATCAAGAAGGTACCTTGGAGGGGACAGGGTATTATTGCCCCAAAGGCAGCAGCAAGGACCCTCAGTTACCACTGTGTGAAGTGCTTTTAGGATTCATCATGTTGATAAGTCAGACAGGCCAGAAAACAATTTTAGTTTGCTCGTCTTTCACTTTTTGCTCTTGCAGGGTTTTAGCATTTTATTTCTTTTTCTTTTTTTTTTTTTTTTTTTTTCTGGGAAGCAAGGGTATGTAGGGAAAAAGGAAGGGGAGCTGAGATTTTTTAGGGATTTTTAAAATTTTTGTCCATCGATGTGGCTCTGAATGGCTGTGATTCAAATGCAGTGATACAGCAAATGTAACAAAGGAGGAGATACCAGGAAAGCTGGATAGCTGGAAAATAAGAGTGGGGAAAGTAATAAAAATGAGGATCAGATTGGAAAAAGAATGTAAAATACTTGATGTGAGGACAGAGTGCTTGGGAAGGGTGGAAAGACAGAGAGCTCAGAGATTTCTAGCAGGTGTTGAGTCTGATGCACACATCCTTTGCACAACAGCGAGTGGCTAGGCAGGGAGAATACAAAGAAGCATGACTGACATAAGCACAGTCACCATGCCA
Organism: Cyanistes caeruleus; assembly: GCF_971803275.1. Lineage (NCBI taxonomy): Eukaryota > Metazoa > Chordata > Aves > Passeriformes > Paridae > Cyanistes > Cyanistes caeruleus. The sequence continues at coordinate 48,065,699 of NC_141705.1, forward strand.
ATGAGCACAAGTGGCTGTATATATTAATAGGCCAGAGGGAAGATGTGAATGCAACAGGAGTGCAAGCTACTGAAGGTGAGCTCTATCATCAGCAATATGTGGAAGCAGGGTGAGAAATTGACATTGATTGCACTGCTTGCTCTCTGGGGAAAGAGGACTGTTCAGGTACTTTGGAAATGTGCCTCCCAAAGACAACCTGGCTATTCTGAGGTTGGAGCAGGGGATGGTGATAGTGGGACTAGGTAATGTGAAGCTAACAGTGCAAAATTACCCAGTGGAGCTGAGCCTCTGCAGCAGCTGGGGACAGATGTTATATCATCAGGATGGCCTTTATTGGCTGGGGTTAGAGAGCAGCCTGCAGCCAAGGACTCCAGAGCTCCAGCTGCTCTCCAGGGCACCACAGCAGGGTGCCCCTTCCCCTGGTGGACAGACCTGGGCTGCTGTGTCCCCTGAAGGGGCCGAGCCCAGACAGCCAGTCTCAGTTCATATGACACAGTTCAGGCTTCCAGAATTTTGACTCCCTGCTTTGTGCTTTCCTTTATTTCTAAAACATAGGGTCAGATAGGAATGCACTCCCTATTTCCTGTCCTGATCTGAATGCTTTGGTATCCTTTCTCACCTCTCTGGCAGAGTAGCTGTTCTCTGCCTGTGGATTATCCTGGCCCTGTCACCTTCTCAGTGTGTTAATCACTGAGCACAGTAAACATGCAAACAATCTGGGATCTTTTAACACTGGTGAGAGTTATTCTTGATTGACAACTGGGCCCCCACTGGCACATTGGTTTTCATGGTATGAAGGTGAATGGATCTGTAGATAAACGGAGTTTTCATAAATGCTTCAGGAGCTGTTGTGTGTCTTCTGCATGTACTCACACTGAACTTCTTGCTCCACATGGGAGACCACTTTGCTCTCTGAATGTGGATGGTTTCTGCTTTGACCGTGGCTCTTCATTTATTGCTGTGGCTTCTCATCACTTCCCTCCAGCATTAGAGCTACCTTCTACAGAATTCTCTCCTGCTCAATAAGCAGACTCCCAGTTTTGTTCTTCATGCCTGTGCCATTTCTTTGCTTTGTGGAATATTGGCAAGCCATTTGCCTATTGAGTATGTACTTGAAGTATCTCACCTAATTTCATCTATTTTATTCTGTCCTTCTACCTGCCAGTGGCTGCTCCTGGTTGAGAAAAATCTGCCTTGTAGTTTTTTTTCTCCCCCAGTCAGGTTTCCAGACCTTTTATTTCCTTACAAAGAGCTCTCTGTTGTGTTTGCACACATATTACATGGCACCTGGTAGTTGTAGCAAATCTGGCAGGTGCAAATATGAAAACTAAACAGTTTCTGAGATATTTAAGAGCAAACCCAGAAATTTGTCTACTTTTAATATTTGTGTTTCTTTGAGGGAGTTCCTTTCTTATGTTACAAATACCTGAAGAAATCCTTGTCTGAATTTTTAGTTGTTCATTTCTTAGCAGGTTTCTACACGTCTTTGTGATTCCAATCTTCATTCTCTTTTTCTTGTAGAGTTGGATAAGGAAAACTTGCAGGAATGTGCTAAAATGCATGCAAAAAAACAAAAAAAAAGAAGTTGTGATATATACTAGCGTAATAGCAAGTAGTGAAGAGGGAATTTAGTAGGCTGGAGGAGTTTTCTAAAGCCCTACTCAACATTTAATTTTATGATTCTTAATGACAAATGGTGATTGTGAATATTCATGAATTTTTCCCTGGGTTAATGTCATAACCTTTGCAGTAAAAAGGCTGTTTTCACCGGTAATAACTACCTTTCAATTTATTTATGCTTGTTTTTTTCTTTTTTTACAGAAATAGACCTCAAATTAACATTCAAAATGCGGGAAAGTAATTTTGCATGTTTGTTTGCTGGGGGAGGGGACAATGTATTTTATTAGTCATATCATGTTGTGTCTTTATTGAGACAATGCAGTTCCTTACTTTCAAACTCTTGAATTTTTATCTCGGCATTATTAGAGTGCTGGAAAAGATGTCTCAATTCAGCTTTACTGAAGAGACAACTCAGCGTGTAGTATGAAGAATTTGTTTGTCTTTTTAAGCATGAAAAATTTGCCTTTCTTTTTTTTCCCAGTTGTTCTAAGCATTCATTTAGTATTTGATCAGTAATTACCTTATATCCTTTCCCGTGGACAGTATTCCCTCTTCTCCTTCCTTTTTCCTGCCTATGATTATATTTGGTGCCTTGCAGTCATTATGTCTTACTCTGCTGCACTGAACTGGATGTGCCCTTTATCTGTCCATAAGCCTAATTTATTCAAATCATTTTAAATTTGCTTGCTCTGTGCACGATTTTATACTTACGTGCTATCAGCAAAAAATTCCACTTTAAAAATTATATCCCCTGCGGGCCATTTATATAAAAGTTGAATAAAAACGGGTAGGGTGCTTAAATTTGGGAGTACTGCCTTGTTCTTGTCCCTCTAGTCACCCTGAACTGTGCTGTTTTGCTGACACCTTGCTTCTTGTCCCACAGATAATTTTGAAGGCATTTGCTGTTGTGCTTTTCCTGTGCTGTGCTTTACCGATTCTACAGAACAATTTCTCTGTCGGGTGCAGCACCAAATGAATCTCTTCCATCTGGATAAATTATGCTCGTCACTTCACTCTCGACTCTCTGTTGAGAAATGTAATGAGAGAACTTAAAGCCCACTTGACAGACATGACATGAATCTGGCTGCCTCTCCTTCCCCGTCTGGCCATTTCTACATGTTACGTAACCCCATCCCATGTTAATGTTTCCAATATCCCTTCTGGGCTGCAACTGGGATTACTGGTGAATGGATTCCTAAATCCTCCCTTGACTTAAAAAAGAAAAAATTCTGTTTTGTTTTGGTTTTAGATACTATTAGTTTTAAAAGGTAAAGTTGGAGTAGTTACTTTTTAGGTACCTCCAGATATACCATCCTCAGGAAATTATCAAGCAGTATTACTAAAGGTTTGCCAATTTCCCTTGCTATTTCCTTCCAAATTCAGAGATGCAGTTAATCTAAGTCTCAGGTCCTGTCAACTTTTAATAGTTCTAATTAACTAACTACCTGTCCAGATTGGATGATAAAGCCTTTTAACATTTCATTTTTTCCCCTCATGAAAATGGATCCCCATTTCCGGGATGTGACCTTCAACTTCTTCTGTAAATACTCAGGCAAAGGATATTAATTCAGGCTCAGTGCTGCATCAGTCTCATCTGTCACTGACTTCTCACTCATTCCCTTTCATGGCCTGACTGATTCCATCCCTGGTCATCTGCTTTTCATATATCAGATGAAAGATCTCCATTGAGTTTCTTCACATCCTTGCCATTTTTAAAAAAGCATTTGCTACTCCAGCATTTCCTGCCAGTGTTTATAATTTCTCCATTTTGAATGCAATGTCATTGGCAGACCTGCTAAGTAATATAATAACAGTGCAAGAGAGGAAACTGAAACTGTGGTTGGGGCCTAGGTGGCAAACTTCTCTGGATCTGGTTATACTGAAGTGGAAGTGGTGCTACTTTTACAGCATATGGTGCAAGACCAGAATCTAGCCTCGTATGTGAAATAGCTCATAAATTACCCAAGGCTTTTTAGCATGACATTGTGGTGATGCTGCCTCGTGCCAAGGGCTCTAAACAATGTTTTGTAGGACAATCACATAGAAACATGAACACCTTTTGGAGGAAAGCTTATATTTCCTCATGAAGGAAAATGTCTGACATGGTTGTGAAGTAAATCCCTTTTTTTTTCCTGCAAGATTATAACTGCTGGAGATCTATGCTAGGCTGTTTTGTTTGGTTGGTTTTTTTTTTTTGTGGCACCTCTTTTTATGTTTGCTTACATGGTTATGTTTGATTTACTGTGTTGCATTCCATCCCACTGTCATTACAAGCTCAAGTCCCCTTATGATAAACTTCTTCCTTTCACACATGAACATGTTACACACCAGAGGCCTGCTGTGAAGTTCCCCATATGCAGGGAGGGCATGGAGGGAGTTGTCTTGGGAGGGATGTTTCTGGTGTGCAGCTGAGGTGACTCCTGACAGCTCTGTGACCCAGAAAGCACCTTTGAGAAGCAGCTAAAACATAAACAGGCCCCCAAGCCTGCAGGCATTGCTCACCTGCTTTTGCAGATTATTAAGCAGATCGAGAGAGGGCAGAGGTGATGTAAAACGACCATAGTTTATCCATGAGGTCTCTGCAGCCTGCTTGAGAAGACAGCAGGTTTACCAGTGGGCTGCAGAAGGCACACTGCTTTGCACTGGAGCACAGCTGTGTAGCGGGGTGAGGGGTTTTTTGGTAGGACTAACTCTTGCTCCAGCGAGGATGTGTAGCCACCACAGCTTGTACCTCTGCCCTCTGTTTTGGAGAGTATGTACACCCTGTTGCTGGTATAGATAATGCTGCTGCAGAAGTTCCTTTAGCTTAGCAGTCAGTGTACCTTCTACCTTTTTTTTTTTTTGGTTTTGTATCTCAATGTACTAAATCATATTCTCTGTGTTGCTTAATGCCACGTCTGGCATTCTTCCCTTCATTGTCAGTTTATGTACACATTAGATTAGAAAGCAGTCCTCTACCAGACCAAGCTTTGCTTCCTCCCCTTAATCTATTCTGAAGTCTAGATAATTAAACTCTCCCACTATCGCTGCCATGGTCTTTCATATGTTTTTCTTTTTATACGCTGGGCTTCACACCTCCTTCCACAGTCAAACTGTGCACAACACATTCATTTTAGTACATCTCCAGTGTAGGTATAGTCCATAGTGCTCTGCTGCAACCTAGCTTATCCCAGGCTTCAACTTTCAAGATGGGCCAGATTCTCTTTTGGAAACATTAGAAGCCTCTAGAGGTGAAAAAGGAAGGGGGGGTAAACCAGAAATATTTCTCTGATTCTTTGTGCACAAGGCATGCTCAGCTCTAGCCAAGTCTTTAGTAATTTAAATTCAAAATTGTTCCAACTTTATTTCAAAATACAAATAAGGTGTTGTACTTCTGTGCACGGTTGTTTTCCCAGTTAAACTTTTTCAGTCAGGGAAAACATAAATAATGTAAAATATTATATCATTGGAGGAAAAATCTTTAGTGTTCTTTTTCACATTCTGTAGTGAAAATACCACTAAATAGCATTGGAGATTTAAATATGTTGGTCTATCTCAGAATATGACCTGCTTCCAACTTTTTCTGAAAAAGAAATACAGAAATTCTCATTTCAGTTGTTTTCATTTTGCTGTCTGTGTTTTTCTCTGATTTGATATGTGATGATCAAAAGTCTTTCTGCCAACCAGTGTAGGTATTTTTTAGTGCCTACAGGGTACTAAATATTGGTATTTATGTTAAAGTTCAGGCAGTACATGGTTGTACTTTAGCACAGCACTTGCTTTCTTTCCCACGTGGGAAAACATACAACTTCATTGGTAGTTTGGTTTCCTGAAGGTGGGTAAGGGGCCTGTGTAAGCAATAGCAGTGCTTTGCCTTCAGATCTGATAGTATTAAGAGGCTGAAATAGCAAGAAAAATTCCCTGAGATCTCAGCATATTGTGTTTGGTCAGGATTACTGAGGAAGGCAGTACTTTGAATGTTTGTGGAGAAATGGCATTGGAAATCTCTGTGTGGTCGACTTACACTGAAATCCTAGGTAGAAGAGAGATCCACACCACTGCCTGCCCATGTACCTGCCATCACCACAGCCAGAAAGACTAGTGAGGGCCTTGGATGTCTTCTGCTAGTCAGCTGAACACTGAGATTGGAAGAGTTGGCTTTTCCTTTTATCATTTCCAGCTGAAGGGCCTTCTCAAGGAGTCCCCTTTGTTGTTCTCCAGCAGCCAGGACATCAAAGCATGCCCTGCATCTTTCCATCCCTCTTTTGTTGCAGAGGAGGGCCAGCTGCCTCCATACCTTTTTCTTCCTGAGCAGGTAAGTGACTGTCACTGTTATATTTGCCAGCCCCCCTGGGAGATAGGCGAATGAAGCTGTGCTCCTGAGACCTGAACATATAATTTGCAACACGCAATTTATGTCACATCATACCTAGCTGGAGCTCTAGTGCCTGGAGTACCCAGAATACATCTACAAATAGATCATGTCATGTCAAAAATGAAATGGAAGGTGATAGTAATTGTGGACTATATAATTAGAAAGCAAGAGTGTCTAACTAATGGCAACACCTGGAATACCTGCACAAAAAACTAATCAAAAGTCAACTTGAAATCCAGTGAAAGCCTATATATGGCTGTTTCTGCCCCTTAAAAAAACTGCTCAGAACATTGCAGATTACACTCTGATCACACTTCTGATGGTGTGAACCACATGGAAGTAAAGCCTTAAACAATAATCTGACTTTTTGAGATGGTTGCATCCACATAAATGTACAAAGCTGGACATGGTAGGTTTTTCTAAATGTAGAATCTATCTATAAAATCATGTTGATTCTAAGTCTAATAAAGTTTCCTTGATGTTATAGAGTATAAAAGTCTGTTAGAAGTACAGGGTAGGAGGAGAAGGAGGAGGGAGAAGCAGCTTTAGGGCCATGTGAAAACAAAGCCTTTCTTCTCTCCTTTTAAATATTTCTGCTGAGCCTGATTGAACACAGGATGAAAAGCTGCTGTCTTGAGATTTGAGGAAAGCAAAGGATTTCTGTTTCCACTATTACATTGAAAAGTTCTTTATTGCATGAAAGGTCATCCCTTCTAAATGTCCTCAGACTTGTGGCTTAAATTTTGGGGGAGCAGAGCTGGTGATACCATGGAAATATATTATCAATAGGATGTGGTATCTCTGAGTAGCCCATGTAGTCAGGAACATTAGCTCTCTGTTCTTTATATTAATTTTACATTGAAATTTAGCTTAAATATTTTGAGAATGGGATTTTTACTAGTAAAAGTGGCACAGAGGGGTGGTGTGTTTTGACAAAAATTCTCTGTTGTTACATGATACAAATGGCAAAGTAATGATCTGAGGTATACTGAGACTGGCAGCCACAGTGTCAGTGTGACAGTGGGGTCTTCCAGAATCAGGCCTAAATATTTGATGTTGTTTTTTAGCTAATGTTTCTCTCTGTTATCTAGATTGTCAAAACCACACCTAGAATGCATTAGAGCCTTGTCATGACAATTGTTTGGAAAAAACCCCAAAACCCTTCCAGAAAATATTCTTCTGTCAAAATACATCATTTTACAAAAATACAAAATGTTTCATGGAAGTGTTTGTTTCAATGAAAATTTCTCAGGGAAAACTTTGCAGAGCTAGACTGGAATTCTTAGGGAAAAAGAACAGAGAAGAAAAAATTACTCCATGGGAAATACTGTGATCACCTGGGGCAGTGATGACTCCATATATGTCCGGCCTGGGTGCAGAGGTGATTTGTACTGCATGTCTGCCTATTTACCTGCCTCTCCAATTTCTCTGAGCACTGTCAGAGGTATTATGTGGTGTGAATGGTTCACCATTCTCCATTCCAAAGAGTTACTCTGTAAGTCAGGGGTTAGATTCCTGGTATCCACCATAGAGACAGAGTTCCTGTAGGGATAGAGCAGGACATAAATCTAAACTCACCTCTTCCACTTCTAAGCAAGCAAGTTGATCACTTTTTTATTACTCCTGTGGTGGATATGGTCCAAATGCCACTCTTAACTTTTTCATTTTTAAAAAGATTTTCATTCAATGCTGGAGTAAAAGTCAGCTCTGAAACTGAGCTTTTCCTCTTTCCCCTGAAATAAATGTTATCGTCCTATTTGCTTCTCAAGCACATTGTCCATCAAGTAGTCCCACCATGAAACAGGCTGTAGTGTAGTAGATGCTAGACCCAGTAATGCATGGTTGATATGCAGACCTTACTAGTGGTCAGGGGGAAGGTTTTTGTGTTTAGTTGAGCAGAAGGGGAAATCCTGCCTACCAAGGAGTATCTTCATTTGTGGTCAGGTAATCTCCACAGTTTGAAGATGGTGCAGGCTCTTCTGTGAGGAGTAGCTGCTATTGTGATGTTTTTAGTACAAGACAAAAGTTAGCTTCTCTTTAAAGACAGGAGAGGGTTGAAGTCAGCACCAGGTTCTGGCTGCTGCTATATCTGAGTTATGTAGTATGCTAATGAAAATAGTGTTAGCATGAACAATGCACAGTTGTGCTTTCAACCATATTTTCAGGCCAAGAGCACCCTCTTGCATTCTCAATCAATTATGTATCAAAGTGGAGGGAAGCAGGACTGTAGTCTGCTTCCTTCTTGCCTTGTTTCATGCTATTTATTGTTTGAAGAAGGTGGGAAGAGGCAAGCAGGCTCATCTTGGACCCTGCTGTTGTAAGAGACTGGTCCAGGAACAACTCATACAAGATCTGTGATCTCATTTTTTTTTTCATCTTCCTCCCTTCATGACCAACCACAGCCTATCCCACAGGAAGTATTTCCAAGAGAATCTGTATCACTGAAATCTTCTTCATAAACCACTTAAATACAGAATCAAAGACTCACCTTTAGACATCTCCATTGAAGTTGTTTTCAAAGAAAAATATGAAGAGAAAAACTCTGCTCTCCCTTATACGCTTTTAAATCTGGTGCAACTCTACTGAAATCAAGAGCTAAAACTGAAATAAATGCATTTCAAAAATGAAAAACATTCATAAATTCAACTGAAATAAATAAACCTGGAAATTTTATCTTCTGGCTCAGAAAACGACTCTACAATGGGCCTGATTCATTGTGGAGGAAAGCCAAGTCCACACCAAATGTTCGTATTAATTTGATAATTTGATTTAGGACTTGACTGGTGAGGCAAGGTGACCCCCTAAAGCATTGAGTTCAGTCAGCTTGAGCTATTCTTAAAATGTTATAAGATTATTGAAGACAGGCACTGCTCTAACTGCAGAAGGGCACAGATTTGGAATGTGTTTTTATTGAGTGACTGCGCAGCCTAGTCCCAGACTGTGATGCAAGTATGATGGGTGCTGAAAAAAATGGAGAATAGCAACAGTAAGTCCCACATACTTTTCCAGGTGCAGGAGAGACATATAATATTCAGGTGTTAGTTCACTATTACAATACTTGTAGGAGATCTTTGTTCTGTGTCCTGTTTTCCAAGCCCAGTAACATGCAGACCTTCCAAGTGTCTAGTCTTGGAAAAGTTATCCACCAAAAAAAGTGCCTTTTCCAAATGTCCTGCTGTGAATGACAGCCTAGTCCCAATCCCAGTTCATCTGATCCACATGACGAAGTGGATGGAATGATTTGCAGAGGTAAGTTGCTTTGGAATAGAAGTGAAAACTGCAGTCTTGCATATTCTGTAGTTGAAGCTACAGGTGAACTAATATGTCACATTTCCTATTATAACTTCACATTGCAGATATAGCCTTATTTGGAGGAATAATATGGGAGATAGTGTTTTTTATTTACAAATTATTTCTTTGTGGTAATTGCATGAATTTGAGCACAATGATACGGGGTTTTATTTATTTAAAATTAAAAAAAATTAATATTTATGGAATTGGTGTCTTCCATCCAACCAAAAACCTCCAATAATCTATTATTAAATCATTAAAATATTTTTAACTAAATTGGCTGTAATATTTTTACAAACAGCTAGCTTATGAAGGCGGTAGTTTCCTTCCATATGCAATAAAAAGCATTTCACATGCATGAAAAACTAGTGCACCAAATTCCAGGCTATAAATAAGGCAATTGTAAAATGTAAATGCTTAGAAACACTAGCAAACTTCAGCCAACAAAGCAGGGATCAGAAATTTATACCCTCGTTACTTGTAATTACAGTCGCATTCTTTACTGATCTGTATTCCCAGCCAAAGCATAAAAGTGTCCTGGTGCATTACCTGCTTGGAACTAAGTCACCCCCAGCACACATGTTCCAGAAAGCCAATCTGTGGCCATGCTAGCACATGGAGCTCTGCGTGTGCTGCTGTAAATGTATCTGTCTACCTTTTAAGCAAAGTAACTGAAAGCCCCTCAGGGTGTTCTTACGAAATGTAAATTCACTGACTTGGAGACCTCAGCATAAAATCGCTGCTTTTAGTGGATGGCAGTTTAACCCCCTCCTTCCCCTAATAAAGCGAGGAAAAAGAAATTCAGTCCCATGGTTGTTTTTACATACATGCAGCATTTGTCATTTTTCTTCTTCTTTGACAAAGTAAGTAATCTGGGCATCTAAAACTAGCTGCTTTTTTTTTTTTTTTAACAGAAATCAGCAATAAATTCTTAATGTTCTTGTGACAGATTAATCTCAACCTGTCAATAATTCATATTTGAAGCTTCCGCTATTCAAGAATGAATTGTGAGGAAAGATGAGCCTTCTTTTGGGTTCATACTGACACCTCCTGCCAAATATTAATATGCTTAAGAAAAAAAACCCCACACATGGGAGCTTAAATTCATTAGCGGTCGTCTTGTAAATATTTTGACAATACTGCGTGAATCACATCGTTTTCTTTGAATGATGTGCAAACACACATGATTAATGTGTCTTAAACAGTCTAACTACCTAGTCATGGTTACATAAAATTACCCATCCAGAGTGGCAGGCACTTAATATTTGACTTAAGGGGAACTATTGCAGTTCCTGCATAGCTGATAAGTGGGCCCTTTTCACTGTGGAGTGGGATGCCAAGCACTGCCTGTGCAGTTCCAGTGCCACCAAACTGTCGCCATGAAGCAAGAGCAAAACAGGTGCCCTAGTGATCAGAGCTTGTTGCCTGGAAGACTGCTGTGACCTGAGAACCTTCAAGAGTTAGTCATTCAAGTGTAAAAGTAATTTTGTAGTAAGATGGCTTTCTTGACAGGACAGAAATTTCAGGACATGTTACAGAACAGAAGAATAGAATAGAGAATAGAAAAAGTCCTCAATACTGTTAGCCAAATTCTGATCCTCTCAATTTGAAAAAGGGGATCTAAGAAATTACAGAAGTCAGAATCAAAATTTCTCACTGAATCATAGAATGGTTTGGGTTGGATGGGCACAAATAGTTCCAGCACCAGATCCGCATCCAACATGGCCTAGAACACTTCCAGTGATGGGGCATCCCACAGCTGCTTTGAGCAATCTTTTCTAGTGCCTTGCCACCCTCACAGTAAAGAATTTCTTCCTACTCTCTGATCTAAACCTACACTCTTTCAGTTTGAGAATTCCCCATTGTCCTGTCACTGTATGCCCCTGTAAATGGTCTTTCCCCATCTCTCTTGTAGACTCCCTAATTCTTAGAGGTACTGGGAGGCTGCAGTGAGGCCTCCCTATAGCCTTCTCCAGGCTGAACAGACCCAATTGACTCAGCCTTTCCTTGTAGGAGAGGTTCTCCATCCATCTAATCATTTTGGTGGCCTCCTCAGGACTCACTCCCATAGGTCCATGTCCTTCCTGTGCTGGGGACCCCAGAGCTGGTGCAGCCCTGCAGGTGGGGTCTCAGCAGAGCAGAGCAGAGGGGCAGAATCCCCTCCCTGGCCCTGCTGCCCACGCTGCTCTGGATGCAGCCCAGGACAGGTTTGGCTCTCTGGGCTGAGAGTGCCCATGGCTGGGTCATGTCCATCCTGCACCCACCAGCACCCCCAAGTCCTTCTTGACAGGACTGCTCTCGGTCTGTCCATCCTCAGCCTGTATTGATAAGGTGTAAATTTCCTCACAAAAGGCATCCTTTTTTCTGTTATTTTTCATCCTGTTGAAAGCAGTTAATGGAAAGTCACCAGTCTTAATGCATTTCAATAAGCTGATTCTCTTTGGGATCTTTCAAAGGCAGTGATAAAACAACCTTGAGTTTTAAAGCATAGTGACACTTTATGTAAAAATGTTCTCCGGGACTTTTTCTGTATGTTGCTAATGATGTAAACAATAAGCTTTCTTCAATTTAAAAGTTAAAATGCTACTTCTCCTTGTCCAGTTCTCCAAATCTGTTTGGGCTCTAGTCGTCATGTCTCTGTTCTTTCCATTTTCATCACCACCTTTTTTTTTCCCTTTGTTTTTCAGATGAAGTTAACTTATTTCAAAGATTTGCCAGTTAATAGTTTAGGTTGTCTCCTGTCCTAAGTGCTATACAAACAGAGAAAGAAATGGTCCCCTCCCTGAAGGTCTTCCCTGATAATCTAGAACAAGGAGGAGCTGATGGAGATGTACTAAAATAGGCCTTGCAGGTCATTGATGTTGGCTGGTAGGCTTAATTGAACAAGTTAGAAAAAAATGTCATTGGCAATACACTAATTGCAACATTTTATTTAGAGACATTTTATTTATTTATTTATATCAGACCCAGATCAGAGATGTGTGCAGAAGCCAGGGAGACCTTTCTCACTATATAATAAGGCAACAGGTCTCTCTCATTCTGTTCTCAGGGCTGTGTATGAGCTGCTTGCTCAAAGCCTAAAGGGTACCTCATAGGGGCTACAAGAAAGGGTGCAGTTCTGCCTGCACCCTAGGGAATAAGTAAGAGAAAAGCCAACTGAGCCCTCCTGTTATATCATGCATTGTTCCTGATGTGCTTAATTTATTTCTCTGAGCCAGTGTGCTTCTGCCACTACCTCCTCTGAATTAATCACAGCTGGTTTCTCAACCCAAGCAAATACTTACAGAAACTTGTTTCTCTCTCCTGTGAATGCATGCAAGAAAGAAAGTGCTATTTTTTAAATGTAGTCACATTTTAGATTAGAACTCGATGATATAAGCACAAGACACATCATTAACTACAGGAATCTGTGAATACTCATAATCAATAAGTGGGTACAGAACTGTTTCTTGTATTACAGACACAACGCAATGCGTAGTGTTTGCTAACTGCTGTTCACTTCTAAATACTGCATGTTACTCAGTCATTAATTACTGCCACAATTTGCAGGAATTATTTCATAATTAATTGGCCTCTAAAACACTCCACTATATCTCTTTCACAATTGGGAAGTGCTGTTCAACATCTGATTTTTCATACAAGTTTTCCGTACAAGCTTTGCTGAAGCTCTTTGAACATGTCATCTTGCCAGATAAAAACATGACATGGGAATGGCTACAAGAAATGGGAATGACTACAAGAAATGAGATAGTGTGAAAAGTTTTGGAAGCAGTGAAATATCACCATTAAATGTAAAATTAATGTGGCATTCCTACATCATGAAATTCTTCTTTCAAACTATGAACCAGGAAATACTGTAAAAAAAGTTTGAATGCAGACTACTTAATAATTTATCTAATTCAGGAATTGGTTCAAATTTTAGAAAAACTAATTTATTTGAATGTATTTGAGCAGTATGACTGACATAATGGCATAAATAATAACCTGTACAGACTTGGCATCCTTCACTAGCTTGGATCCCAAAGTAAAGCATCATTTGTGGAAATGAAGCCTCTGCTTCAAGCACCTCTGCCAGCTGTATTATAGATCCAGTCTTCCCCACTACCTCTGGTGAGCCATTTATGAATTGCAAGGATTCAGCGTCACAGATGAGTGAGCCAGTCTGTTAGGAAAGAAGTATCTTCTCTACAAAGAGTTGCAGAGAGAGAGGGGGGCAGGCAGACATGTAATTATTTATGTGGCACATAGCTCCTTATGATCTCTAATGACTGAAAATACTGGGAATGATTTTAAGTCTCATTTTAAAAAGCACCACAAAAAATAAGTAGCACAATCCCCACTTCACAGGACTCTTTCAAGAGCCAATCTCATAGTGCCAGTCCACACAACAATGAACATGTAGAGCTCTGGGAAAATCTTGACATTTATTTAGGTGCTTACAAGGGAGAAGAAATCTTCTGAAAATTTAGTCCCAGCTGCAGGGGTTGCAAGGCCTTTGGTAAATTCCTATCAATAGCTGGATTGTAAAGCTGGAGATCACACAACAGCCTTGGAGTAAATCAGCATTATGCACTGTTAATCCACACCCACTCTCCAGCCAAAACAAATAAAATAAAAGCTCTTAGTGCATTACAGTAATGCAAAGCCCAAGATAATACGGGGAACGTTCTCCCATGAGCCAGAATGCCTGTTCAGCTGAGGTTCTGAGCACTGGTGATCACAGCATGGCCAGGCACACCCAGGAAGAAGTGTTGGGGACAGAAAGGGAGGCAGAATAGGAGAAGTACCCTACCAGGGGCTGGAGAACAGTGTCATTCCATCTGTCACACCACATCTGCCAGAACCTAGTAACTTCTGCCTGCTCTGTACCGATCACAGCATTATATGGTTACCTGGCCATTGCCTGTTCTGGCAAGTACTCATCCAGTCAAAACAGCTAAATGGCAAGTTGAGATACTTGTTGTTCTATTAAGTCCTTTTGTATTTATCACCTCTGCTTCCTTATCAGAGGCTGTTTCATCTGTGCACTGAAGACGTACTCAGAAGACAAACTGTTAAAGGAGAACAAAATCTTCCTAGGCACAAATTTCTACAGTGCATAGTGAGGAGGGTTGCAAAGTGCTTCAGTGAAAATGAGCTCTTAAGCTATATATTAGATGAAGTTCTGAGTTTTTATTAGAGAAAAATGATTCTGTTCTATGTATTAATTTAAAAAGCAGATGATGGTTGTGAAGATGGAGGAGGTCAGTATTGTGGTGGCTCCCTTTAGTAGTAACTGAAGATTGATACAGTTTGATGTGGCTTGGGTGCATTGATAAGGGTTGAAGATGAATAGGTATATACAAAAATTTAAAAAAAATCATAACCATAGTTAGCACATGATCTGCTCTCTGGACTCAAAAGGACTAAATGGGTACTGACACTGAAGGACTGACCTGCAAAAGAGGGCTTCCAGAATAAAAAGTTATACACATTACACAGCTAAATATGGTTGAAGATTGTATGGTTTCATGTTCAGCTCCTGTAAATTCTTTAGTGTACTTTGATCTCCAGGGCTGCCAAGCTAGCTTCCGCTTTTGCTAAATCAGATGGGTTTTTTGATGAATCTGCAGTGGATGTGGTGGTTTGTTGAGTATTACACTGAGCTAAAACTACGGAGACAAGCAATTGTGGACCATCTAAGATGAAGAACATTAACAATTAAGCTTTGGTGGCAGTATTTGATAAAATAAAGATACATTACCTTAACTTTGCTGAAAGGATTGCTAATGTTGTGAAGTATTGGACATGATTCTGAGGAGAGTATGAATGTAAACTCAGACTAAATGAGTAAAATGTGAAGAAAGTTAACTTTGAATTAAATATGAAAATGATTCAACTGTAGATTTAGCCTGAAAATTATTTGGAAAGTTTAGCCTGAAATTTTGCATAGTAACAGAAATGTTACCAGCTATTTGATGAATGCCTCATTGCATGTGAAAATATTTGATTAGAATCCAGTGACCAACAGTGATACAGAGCACAAGATTACACAGAAATGTACTGAGAAATGCAGAAACAACTGGCTTGTATTAATACTGTGATAGCAAATACAGCTAAGCTATCAAGATAGTAGAAAGGTTTCTAGCTTTAATACAAATTCCTAAATTGTTTTGGCACTGAACTCAGAATTGCACAGGCAGACACATTGGACTCTGAATATCATAGGAACACAAATACCTGCTTTTGCTGAAACATGAAGTGCTAACCTTAATACTAAATGGAAAAAAAAACCCCATGATTTGGGGAGACATCAGTAAAAAAAGCTGAATGTTGTCAGGTGAGAAAATGAGGTCAAAGAAAAAGAAATGCACTTTCTTCTAATGTTTAAGGAGGCAGAACCATAGCTGAGTTTCAAACTGGGAGAAAAAAACTGAGGGAGATAAAATGATGCAGGAATCTGACTGAGAGGGCACCTAAATCAAAGAGGTAAGAATTAATGATCTACCCTGAGGTATAATACACATGGTGCAGTTTAGGTGGCCCAACAGAAGCAGCAAATCAAGCTTAGCGAGATGTTTGGAATCAGAAAAACTGAAAATAATAAGAAAAAAAAAAAAAGAATCCATTTATTGCAGAGGAAGAGAAATTTATAATAAATGGGAAACAAGGTATAATGCAAAGTGAATACATGGGATTAGCTAGATGTATTGTTTTCTTCTTGAGCAATATGACTGAACATTAATATAGTTTCTATATGTGGAAAAAGTAGCAAGGCTTTTCAGGGAAAGCTTTAATGTCTTATTAAGATATGGTTCTCAACCTAGAACTTGAGAAGAAACACTGCATTTGTCACCCCCTCACAAAAATGATACCAGGGAGACTGAGTTAGGCCGGCTGATAGACTGTACACACAACACACAAACACCTTAACCAAAACCTTGGTACCCCAAACCGTAGCTGTACAAAAAGGTCACTAGATCCTCTTAGTCCTTAGTCTGCCGTATGCATATGGCACTTGAGGGCAAAAATGAGTTTAGGTTGAATGGGGAAGTAATCCATCTCCTTTACTGATGTATACTAATGCTAGAGCATACACAGAAGATAACTATATTCTGCTTCATATATATACCTGACTTCATCTCAAGTGCTTTAAAGGATGGTCAGAATGAAGGAAAACATCAAACAAGAAGCTTTAACTGAGATAAGAGTATGACTGAAGGGAAAATGCAGGTTAAAATTGTTGATGCTTTTTACAAATTACAGCAACTGAATCATCTATTCCCCTTTCTACTACTGCCAAGTCAAACAATGTACAACTGCAACTGAAAGAACTGTCCTTGTGAGAGAAACAGCCTGTGATCATTAATACATAGCTTATATTTTCTATACTGTGTCAAGCCATATATACACTTCTCCTGAGTCATAACCAGCCACAACCAGGACACAGCTTCCTAATGAAATGGAAGCATTATGATATCTAACTTCTATCACTGTTACTAAGCCAACAGACTTCTCTGCTTGCTAGGTCTATTTTACATCCTACAGAATAAGTCCTTTTGGGTAAAAAGGACCAGAGGAATTAGTGTTATTAGAGACATGTGTGTATATGCATCTTCCTAACAATTTAAAGAACCCCTTTAAAAGATACACCCAGTGTACAACAATGATCTCCAGAAATCCCTTCTTGGGCAGTCTTTAATAGTACGTCTTAAGGCAATTCCTCTTCCAAAATGGAGACTGCTGCGGGGGTTCGAAGCTTGGTTGCCTTTGACTTAAATGTGTTTGGAATTTCCAGCAATGCAAGAGGTAACACTCTTTCCCTTGTACAACGCACGTACAGCACTACATGCTTCTGTTCTGAGAGCTCTGGGTAGATTATCCTTAACAAAGAGAATAAAGGTGAGAGTTGCAGCCCTTTTGCTCCTTTACACCAGATAAAAGGGAAAGAGTAAATTAAAGCCACCCTCAGTATCCTTTGTCCAGCTAACAGAGATTGCTGGGAGCACAATCTGTGAGGGTTCCATTTTCCCTGTGGCATGTATGGGCAAGTACAGGGCTTGGAGTGGCAAGACAAGGGAAAAAACACCAGTCTGGGGAAAATAGGCTTGGAATGTTTATGAAGACCACAGGACCTTCTTAATTATATCGACTTCTTCAGCACCTCAAATTGGGGTGATCTAAAGCTCTAGGACACCTCACTCTGGAATAATTGGGATTTTTGTCTTTTTAATTACATTATTGGCAAAATATATTATCAATTAGAATCACATAAAACAGGGAGGAAAGATCCTGTCATTTAAGTTACTTGGAGACAAAAAAGTTTTCTTAAATATAATGATAAATATGAAATTGAAAGTATATTTTATATAATTATTTTTTTTTTAATCCAGTAAGTGGAAACATAGAAAGGAGGAACTCTTGACCAGTTGATGACCTGAACTGCAAAAATTTAAAAGCTACAGAGAAACAGCAAACAGAAAAAATGCAATTGAACCAGAGGAAAGTGTTACAATAGCAAAAAATAGCTCTTTGGGTTATTTTTCTGGAGCCTGACTGCTTTTTATGACCAACATATATTTCTGCATGTTCTCTTTTTCACTTTCTTTCTTCCTTCTAAATATTGTGAGTGAGGAACATGTGAGAGTTGATGGGGA